>NW_007378126.1:40322-47828 GCF_000475195.1 Diaphorina citri
GCTCCAGTGTGAATGAAAGTTCGCGCGAAAATTTTTTTCCTATACAGCATATAAGGTCGTGACTTGAATCGTCAAAGTTTTTTCGGCTCTGTGCTAGGAGTTTGGGGTTGCACTCAGTCTAGTGAGGAGAACGACCAGTGCCAGCATTACCAGTGTAAAAAGATAGGTGATATGAGTAGATGAGATACAATAGTAAAGGAAGCACTTAGAAATGCTGTGATACCTACAAAAGTTGAGAAGAATCTCTCTGCTTTAGCACACTAAATTCATGATTCGATTGAACTTTTTTCATTTTTCCAGGACTTTGGTGTCGAGCGCTACCGTATTCCCGAGGCAGTGTTTGATCCAAACATTGCCAACATGCAGCCAGGCTCGGGCATAGTGGGGGCTAGTCACATTATCTACTCGAGTGTCAGCATGTGTGATGTAGACATTAGACCGGCCCTGTACAACAGTGTTATAGTGACGGGAGGCAATTCTTTTATTCAGGTAAGATGAGATTACCACGCCTGAGACGATTTTTGGACGAATTAAGCATCATTACTTTTTATAGCCTTTATTTATAGGGAACCTATACCAACCATGCATTCAGAAAGTATTGTAAATTGTAAGTAATCGGACCACATTTTCAAAATCGGGAAATGTGTGGAAACATCCGTTTTAGGGTACCCCAAGTCTAAAAAAAAAAACTCATTTTTAGCCCATGATCTGCACCTATGTTCTTAGGCACTTTCTCCCTTAGCTTTCTTTTATATACATTCAGGGCTTACATTAAAATATTTTGAGAATGGTTTGTCATAGAGAATTAAAATTTTGGATGTTCCAAGGCCGCGACTGTAACAAATTTGAGTGTACTAACACTACTAATGTTTCACTTCATTCTTCCTCACAGGTCCACAGATCATTAAAATTTTGTATGTTCTAAGGATTTGATTGTAACAAATTTGACTGTACTAACACTACTAATGTTTCACTTCATTCTTCCTCACAGGTCCACAGATCATTAAAATTTTGTATGTTCTAAGGCAGGGTTGTCCAACCTTTTGACTGTACGAACCATGCCTTCATAAAGTATTGTAAATTGTAAGTAATCAGACCACATTTTCAAAATCGGAAAATGTGTGGAAATATCCGTTTTAGGGTACTCATTTTTAGCCCATGATCTGCACCTATGTTCTTAGGCACTTTCTCCTTTAGCTTTCTTTTACATACATTCAGGGCTTACATTCAATATTTTGAGAATGGTTTGTCATAGAGCATTAAAATTTTGGATGTTCTAAGGCCGCGACTGTAACAAATTTGACTGTACTAACACTACTCATGTTTCACTTCATTCTTCCTCACAGGTCCACAGATCATTAAAATTTTGTATGTTCTAAGGCAGGGTTGTCCAACCTTAGGGCACCCGAGGGCCGCAAGAGACCAAGGTAGAGAGTTGGCGGGCCGCAAAATTCGCGGGCCGCAAAAATGAGCTCGCGGGCCGCGGGTTGGACAAGCCTGTTCTAAGGATTTGATTGCAACAAATTCGACTGTACTCACGTTTCATTTGATTTGTTCCAGGGTTTCCCAGAGCGTCTGAACCGGGACCTGAGTGTTCGGATCCCGGCCAGCATGAAACTCAAACTGATCTCCGCCAACGGGTCCGCTGAGCGGCGGTTTGGTGCGTGGATCGGGGGTTCGATTCTCGCCTCGATAGGCACATTCCAGCAGATGTGGATATCGAGTCAAGAGTACGAGGAGGGGGGCAAGGGACAGGTCGATAGGAAGTGTCCGTAAATATATCCCCCCCTGGTCTTCCGCGCACCCTCCGCGACTGGAATTTACAGGCGAACCTGGATAATTGAGAACACTAGTTATGTAACTTCCGGTGGGGGGGGGGAAGAAAAAAAATCGAGATATTTCCCCCTCAAATCCACATTATAAAGGAGCGTCCATACTTTGGTTGAGGGACATTGCCCTAAATACGTTCAGACTATATGTATGCAACTTTTTTTTCCATTCCAGCAGAATCCTACTTTATAATAATGTGTTCTAGTGTCTAGGCTAGACGATGCCGATCGACTTGGGTCAAGGGGGAAAAATAAAAAATCTTAAATTTGAAAAATTTCAAGAAAAGAAGAATGACAGACAGACAGAGTGACAGACGACACCGAAGCGAATACAATAGTCCGTCCCTTATACCTTTTTATTACTATTGTAATAATAAAGGAAGGACGGACTAAAAATGTATTACAAATCCGCTCCCTTTAGTTCTCAATTACTCAGGTTTGACTGTACCTGTAAGATCAACAGATTATATTGGAGGTTTTAACAGACATTCTGAATATGTATTACTGATCTCTCTTCTCCTCTCTCCCTCCCCTCCCCCCTACCTCCCTATCTTTCTCTTTCCCTCCCCTCCCTAAATGTGTATACTTTCCATTTTCTTGGTTCAGATTAGAATCATCCCAGTCTCTACAACTTTGTAAATATCTATGTAAATAGGAATATCTCTTATTGTGGATGACTAAGTTTTTGATGATAATATCTAGATTTTATTTTTTCTTTTGGATTCTATAGAAAACGAAAATAATTATTCAAAGAAAATCAGGATTTTTGTTGAATCTCATTTTTACCTGTGTAAACAGGTTAAAAATGTTTTCCAATTCAAAATATGTACTGGAGAGATTGACAACACTGGCTTTTTGTTAGTTTAAACTTGAATTTTTTAAATTGATCGAACAAATGTGTATTACCATCTCTTATCTCATTGGTCAACAGTTGATAGAAGTGGCTAACAACATCCTCTATGACTTAAGATTTTCTGGATTTTATACTTTTCATTCTTTTATTTAAAAACGAGTGTAAATAATACCAATGTCTCTGATTTTCTTTTTAAAAATTGATCGAACAAATTTGTATTACCATCTCTTATCTCATTGGTCAACAGTTGATAGAAGTGGCCAATTAGATAACAACATCCTCTATGACTTAAGATTTTCTGGATTTTATACTTTTCATTCTTTTATTTAAAAACGAGTGTAAATAATACCAATGTCTTAATATGATGATTTCATAAAATGTTCAACTTTTTTCGATAAACTTTATTTTTAGGTGAAATTTTCAGAAATCCATCCGAACTTTCAAAGATCACTGTGGGGACTTTGTTTTAAAACGGGAAAATTATTTTTCGTCGTGTTATTTCGCTCTCGTAATATTCACTCAAATCTTTTTGTCCACCTAGTAGGTGTGTATTCTTTAAAAGTTTCAGCCTGAGAAACGATTCAAAAGTTTTGGACATATCTATAGTGTAGTTGTTTGTCATTAAAACTTTTGAATGGTTTGGGTTAGGATGGAATTTTTGAGGAATTGTGTGCTAAGATTTTTATGCACTCTTCTACATTTTTGAGGGCTATTTTTTGATACCACTAAAGTACTAGATGCCGTAGTTGTTTGTCATTAAAACTTTTGAATGGTTTGGGTTAGGATGAAATTTTTGAGGAATTGTGTGCTAAGATTTTTATGCACTGTTCTACATTTTTGAGGGCTATTTTTTGATACCACTAAAGTACTAGATGCTTACATTACAAACAAAATAAATACCTATACGAATAATATATACCTATACGGATGAAATAAATACGAATTTTCAAATTTTCATACGAATAGCCAAGTAGGGAAAAAAATGTATATTTAAAAACTGTACTGGGAAAAACATAGAGAATTATCTACAATAATTCTACACTGCTTCACAGGAAATGGAGACGGAGAGAACAACATAAAACTGTACTCTATCATACATTATCATAATAAATAAATTTTACATTTCAATCCGCGACACAAGATTTATAGAGCAGAAATAACACCGGGTACAAAAACATTCTCACTTCCCAGCAATGTTCACAGAGTTTTTTTTTTCCTATTTCAAAAAATTAAAATAAAAACCTTCCCAGCGATGTTCATGAAGTTTTTTCCTATTTAAAAATAAAAACATTAGGTACGTTCATAGCAAAATGCACCAGCATTGCACGAAGTTTTTTTCTCCTACGAAAAAACACAACATATTGCTTAAAAAAGAAAGAAAAAAAAAAAAAAAAAAAAAAAAAAAAAACGGGAAAAACATAGAGAATTATCTACACTGCTTCACAGGAAATGGAGACGGAAAGAACAACATAAAACTGTACTCTATCATACATTATCATAATAAATAAATTTTACATTTCAATCCGCGACACAAGATTTATAGAGCAGAAATAACACCGGGTACAAAAACATTCTCACTTCCCAGCAATGTTCACAGAGTTTTTTTTTTCCTATTTCAAAAAATTAAAATAAAAACCTTCCCAGCGATGTTCATGAAGTTTTTTCCTATTTAAAAATAAAAACATTAGGTACGTTCATAGCAAAATGCACCAGCATTGCACGAAGTTTTTTTCTCCTACGAAAAAACACAACATATTGCTTAAAAAAGAAAGAAAAAAAAAAAAAAAAAAAAAAAAAAAAAAAAAAAAAAAAAAACTTTTAAAAAAAAAAAACATTATTACTATTGTAATAATAAAGGAAGGACGGACTAAAAATGTATTACAAATCCGCTCCCTTTAGTTCTCAATTACTCAGGTTTGACTGTACCTGTAAGATCAACAGATTATATTGGAGGTTTTAACAGACATTCTGAATATGTATTACTGATCTCTCTTCTCCTCTCTCCCTCCCCTCCCCCCTACCTCCCTATCTTTCTCTTTCCCTCCCCTCCCTAAATGTGTATACTTTCCATTTTCTTGGTTCAGATTAGAATCATCCCAGTCTCTACAACTTTGTAAATATCTATGTAAATAGGAATATCTCTTGATGTGTGTCGGTTCGCTTCTTTTTTTTCCAAGTCTCGTCTGACGTTGTGTGTCCCCACCTTGAGAGCCTGATTCCACTTGTCGTGAGCTTCATCCGATTTTTTTCCGAATGTCCTGGAGGCAATGTAATTTAAATGAGAGTGTCCCCACTATACACACGACACGATTTTTTTCCCGAACGACACAAAATGCCCTTGTAGGCAATGTAATTTAAAATGTGTTCCCACTACACACGACACGATTTTTTTCCCGAACGACAAGTGAGAACGGGCTCTAAATCGGCGGCAAATCCCGACTTTCATCACCTACCCAGTGCTAATTACCACAATTTTCCCGTCTGTTTCAGTGTTTCCTCAAAGCGAAAGAAATCGTCTTCGTTTCCGACATTAAAATACGACTATTCTCTTTATTACAGGGTGGTACTGGTCAAATCGTCGTCCAGCAGCAACCAGCCCAACAGACGGCTCAAATATTACAGACAGCAGATGGACAGACATTCTTCTACTCCCCTGTACAAGTTGACAATACGCCGGCACCTGTACAACAACCTACGCGTAAGTTCAATCCGACTCTTGTAAGCGCTAGGTCGCGGGTTCGATTCCCACCCGGGGCGGATTTTATCCTAAACAGATAGTTTCTTTTTGCAGATGTTGGATACAGTTGATAGAAGTGGCCAATTAGATAACAACATCCTGTATGACTTAAGATTTTCTGGATTTTATACTTTTCATTCTTTTATTTAAAAACGAGTGTAAATAATAGATATCAATGTCTTAATATGATGATTTCATAAAATGTTCAACTTTTTTCGACAAACTTTATATTTAGGTGAAATTATTTTAGATTATTAGCCTATCAATATTTTTACTTATTACCTATAACTTATACCTACCTAGAAATTTTAAACGGACCAACTCAACCATCCTGTATGCTTAATTCACTCTTGCTTAAAAAATAAAATAAAAGGCATAGGTAGGTACGCAAGTAACGGGAATATTTGTAAAGGTAGGTACATATGATACTGTAGGTATTTATAATACATATAGCCATGTGCTTAAATACTATTTAAGCACATGGCTTATATTTTGAGTGGGGGATGCCCCTTTATTATCACATATATGCACCTACCTATGGTACATATATGATACTGTAGGTATTTATAATATAAGCCATGTGCTTAAATACTATTTAAGCACATGGCTTATATTTTGAGTGGGGGATGCCCCTTTATTATCACATATATGCACCTACCTATAAACCTTTGATTCTACCTACGTAGGTATATAAGCATTACGATCTTCTCTTGTAAACCATTACGATTCACGGGGACAAAGGATAAAATCACATCATCCCTTTTGGAAATAAAAAAATCTTTCTTACAGGATGGGTTCCATTTAGTTACAATGTTTATACAGGGTGATGTGTGTCGGTTCGCTTCTTTTTTTTTTTCCAAGTCTCGTCTGACGTTGTGTGTCCCCACCTTGAGAGCCTGATTCTACTTGTCGTGAGCTTCATCCGATTTTTTTCCGAATGTCCTGGAGGCAATGTAATTTAAATTAAATGAGAGTGTTCCCACTACACACGACACGATTTTTTTTCCCCGAACGACACCAAATGCCCTTGTAGGCAATGTAATTTAAAATGTGTTCCCATTACACACGACACGATTTTTTTCCCGAACGACACCAAATGCCCTTGTAGGCAATGTAATTTAAAATGTGTTCCCACTACACACGACACGATTTTTTTCCCGAACGACACCAAATGCCCTTGTAGGCAATGTAATTTAAAATGTGTTCCCATTACACACGACACGATTTTTTTCCCGAACGACACCAAATGCCCTTGTAGGCAGTGTAATTTAAAATGTGTTCCCATTACACACGACACGATTTTTTTCCCGAACGACAAGTGAGAACGGGCTCCAAATCGGCGGCAAATCCCGACTTTCATCACCTACCCAGTGCTAATTACCACAATTTTCCCGTCTGTTTCAGTGTTTCCTCAAAGCGAACATAAGTCCCGGAGCTTTCCCCTAGTGGAACTCCTAGACTGCACAAAGCATTCTCTATTCTACAAAGACTCTTATTAGTGAGGTGATCTCGTTCCCTAAAGAGTTCTAGTGAGGTGATCTCTAAAGATTTCTAGGTGATCTCTAAAGATTTCTAGGTGATCTCATAATGGATATATCAACCAGTGAGGCTGGAGGTGGAGGGGTGACGGTAATGCAAGCAATAAGTCCTACTAGTACGGGTAGACCTGTACAGGTAAGTAATAGTAACCATTTAATATTATATTATCTTTGAGGACGTATCATAAAAGAAATTGGTTAGACGGAAATGGAGGAGTAGGATAAGAGATGGAAACGCCGACCACAAAATATAGGATTGGAAAAAGGTAGAGTAAAAGAAGATCATAGACTCATGATTCGTAGATTCGTAGAAGCTTACCCGTCCTTTGGGGCTGGCCAGCCCCTACACCTAAGCCTCAGTTTGGGCTTTTTGTGTGTGGAGTTAGCTGATCATAGACTCATAGAGGAAGCTCTAACTACTGAGGTCTTATGGTCCCGAAAGCAAAGAGAGGAAGACAGACTAGGAGAAAGCCAGCCGTTCCGAGACTGAACCTTAACGGCTGGGCTTCTCCTATCCTGTCTTCCTTCTCTCTTCGATTTCTGGCCCCT
>NW_007378126.1:48867-128374 GCF_000475195.1 Diaphorina citri
AACAACGTGCTTCTGTTTATTTTGATTTTTCTGTGAAGTTCACTTGTTGCTGCCCGGCGATTTTCATATTATTTTAAGGAGTCAGAAAATAAGACAGTAAGTTAACATTTCTTTATATATTTTTTTGTTCTTAGTGTTAAATTAAAGCTTTAAATCTAGTAAATTTTTCTATCCAAGTGTCATATTTTTAAAATAACTAAAACTATTTTTAAAAATTAAAAACATAATAATATTGCTGTTCGGTTAATAGTGCGCTTTTCAGCTGGGCAATAGTGCGCGGGTGCGCACCATTCCCCCTTATACAATTAAATAGCAAGCTGCGCACAAATACCCTCCATATAAATCCATGTCTTGACAGCAACCTCCGTGCCCGAGTGGGTATCACACTAGGCTTGCACGCAGGAGGTCCGGGTTCGATTCCCGGCGGTGCCGAGGTTTTTTCCGGCTCTGTGCTTGGAGTTCGGGATGCACTCAGCCTCGTGAGGACAATTGAGTAGCTACTTTAATCGAGTAGCGACCAGTGGCGGCGTTACAAGTCGAAGAGACGAGCGATAATAAATATGATGATTGAGTAAATGAGAAAGCTCTCTGCTTTACCACAAAGATACCATGATTTGATTTTGATTTTTGATTTATAAATCCATGTCTTGTTTCTAAATTAATCATATTTTGTATGTTTCAGACCAAGATGCCAAGGGTATATGAGAGGACCTCAGTTAAGATGTCGTACAGCCAGGAGGATTTGCAACAAGCAATGGATTGCGTTCGAGTAGAGATGAAGCCAGTACGAGAAGCTGCAAGGAGATTTGGCATTCCGGAGTCAACACTTCGGAAGAAGCTTCTTCAAAACTCTACAGAGGTTCGAATGGGTAGACCCCCCACATTTGCACCTTCAGTTGAAGCAGATTTGGCCAGTTACATTATAACTTTGGCTAAGACATTCTTTGGACTAACACCTAAAGAATTGAGGAGACTTGTATTCAGATATGCAGAAGAGCACAAGATCCAGCACAATTTTAACCATACTACAGGACTTGCTGGGAAAGTTACCCCCCCATGCGCACAGTTACCCAACCCCTGCGCACCATTACACGAAGTGATATTAAATTTTAGTTTTGTTTTTTTCCCAAAGAAGTGTTCAATTTTTTTTTTCATTTATAGTTAAATACATGATCTCATTTCTCATTTATAGTCAACAATCAAAGGATCTGATGTGTTTTTTATTTGACTCTCTAGCTTAAACAGGGACCTTAGAATATCAGTTGGTGCTTAGGTGCGCACAATTACCCCACTCTCCCCTACTTTCTCATTACCTTGTATAGGTTCCCTATACGTAAAGGTAATAGAAAGTAAAAATCCCATTTGATACCGGTGCTTATTACTTTCAAGGCCAACAGGAAAATGTATACCGTTGATTTTGTATAACATTTAAAATATCTTGTAAATTTCTGTCCCGTCCAAGATTCGAACCCAGCACCTTCGTGCTAGAAGGCTAGTGCTCTTGACCACGGGTAGATGCCATCTTGTCTGATATGCAATCCTTGGATCTTTTATCGAAAGTAGACCTCAATAACCCTTGTTTCCCTCCCTTTCCTTCCACATTCCTTCTCCCTCCCTCTCTCCTCAATAAGCTTTATGACCAGGTCCGCAGGGTCACAATCGGAGTTCAAACTCGATGTTTAAGTTCAAATCTTGGACTTGAGCAATCTGATTGGTCGAAATGTTTGAAATCAACCAATCAGATTGAATAATCCAAGAGTTAAACTTCAAACGTGTTTAAAATTTGATTGAGCTTCAGAAGAGGGGAAATGAGTTTCAGAAGAGAGGAAATGAGCTTCAGAAGAGGGGAAATGAGTTTCAGAAGAGGGGAAATGAGTTTCAGAAGAGGGGAAATGAGCTTCAGAAGAGGGGAAATGAGCTTCAGAAGAGGGGAAATGAGCTTCAGAAGAGGAAAAATCGTCTTCGTTTCCGACATTAAAATGCGACTATTCTCTTTATTACAGGGTGGCACTGGTCAAATCGTCGTCCAGCAGCAACCAGCCCAACAGACGGCTCAAATATTACAGACAGCAGATGGACAGACATTTTTCTATTCCCCTGTACAAGTAGACAGTACGCCGGCACCTGTACAACAACCTACGCGTAAGTTCAATCCGACTCATGTAAGCGCTAGGTCGCGGGTTCGATTCCCACCCGGGGCGGATTTTATCCTAAACAGATAGTTTCTTTTTGCAGATGTTGGATAGCGTGAACTGTAACTGCTAAGGCCTCATCGTCCCGAAGGCGAAGAGGGAAGGAAGACAGGATATTAAAAAGCCAGCCGTTCTGAAAACGAACATTATCCGTTCAGGATTCGGTCGGAAATCGAACCCGTGGCCTAGCGCATACAAGGCAGAGGCGCTACCTTTCAAGCTAACAAGGCTTTCTTAATCCATACATACTTCTTAATCCATACATACTTCTTAATCCATACATACTTCGTAATCCATACGTACTTCTTAATCCATACATACTTCTTAATCCATACATACTTCTTAATCCATGATTTTTTTTCTCCTTTTTCACCTTTTCCAGTTTATTCGGGTTCAGTGTTTTTCGTCAACCTTTTCCAGCCAGCTCTATTTCGAAATTCGGTCCGTCCCTGTTAGTCCCTTTTACCGCAAATTCCGTAAAATAAATAATAACTAACCTACTCCAATATTTCTCTATTTCTATTGCAGTAGTTAACTAACCCACACTTTATTTATATCACAGTTATTAATATCAACGGCAACATCATGCAACTCTCTGCCCCCACCGCTCAGAACTCAAACGCCAACCAGTCACAACCTCAACAGAATATAGTCATGGTAAGTAGCTCTCGACTTGTAAACCGGAGACCCGGGTTCCTTGTAGAACTAAAAGTATTTCTGATTTATCTTCAAGTAACTTTTTTCAAGGTTTGGAGAACCAAATACGTTCGTATGTTGCAAATGTCTTCTCATATCCCAATATTCAGGTACCTATGTACAATGCCATTGCTGGCTTCTAAGGCAGGAGAGGAGTTTACGTGTAAGGCGTTCAAGAGGCGTTTAAGGACAGGACGAAAAATAAATAAATAAGCAGAGTGCTCCTATAAGACAATTTTTTTTTTTAAATTAAATTTTAGGTTCCATGGGGTTTTTTGTGGCATCCGTAGGTCCGTTTTTTCTGCCTCGGTGGTGTAGTGGTCAAGACGCTCGACCGGCAAACAGGAGGACGTGGGTTCAATCCCAGCCGAGGTATGGAACTCAATATAATTTGAGAATTTGACCACAATAATAGTAGTAGCCTACTGCTGGAGTAAAGGGACTTTCCTATGCGAGAAGTATAAATAAGCACTATTATTATTATTACTGCTGAGGTCTTTTCATCCCAAAATTCTCTTAAAAACTGAGTGAAGTTAAACTCTAAAACCCTTTTCTTCTCTTTCCCCCCCAGATGACAGTGCCTAACCCCACCACCACCACCTCCCCGACACCCACCCCGGGTACGCCTCAATTCCAGACCCGTACCTCTTCAGTTCTACCGGTACCACCTGCTGAATTACTGGAAGAGGAACCTCTATATGTGAACGCCAAACAGTACAAGCGGATACTGAAGAGGCGACAAGCCCGGGCGAAACTGGAAGCGGAAGGAAAGATACCTAAAAGTCGACAGGTGAGCGGGAAGAGGGTAAGAAACACGCGGGAAAAATTCGAGATAGATCATCTTGCACGCGGGAGACCCGGGTTCGATTCCCGGCGGGGTCAAGAAATTTGTATCATGCAATGATTGATTCCGTGACTGGCTGTTGCGGGGCCCACTGAGCCTCGTGAGGAAAATGAGTAGCTATGACATAATAATGCGCATAGTGACCGGTGCCAGCATGGTAGGTAAACATTGGAATTTAGGATTATTGAGATATACTTCGAACTACCTGATTTTCTAGACGGGTGACCACCTGGTGACGCTAATATACATAAAGTCTCCAGATTGATTGCATTTTCTTTTTAACCCCCCTTTTTTAAAGAAATACGTAGGCACCTAGTTGGCGACATTTTGTCTTTAATACTCATATATCACGCTACAAGGGTTCCAGCGTTCCAGGGTAACTCTGTAGGTACACAATTTTTTTTTAAGACACAAATAGAGGGGGGTATTAAAAAAGTAATTAAATTTTGTCCCCCATAACAAATCCTTCTTACAAAAGCTATTCACTATACTTAACACATAGGTTATATCTGGCACTATGCAACCCACAGCCTTTACTTTCTATGGCGTGGTATATGGGGGAGATCTATCTTTAGGTAAGATATAGGTAATTATAGGTAAGCATCAGTAGGTAAATTTATAATTAGGTAGATACACGTATGTACAGAATAGTAATAGATAAATGAGGGATTTTTGTATAGAAGGTAAATACCAGACGAAGTTAAAGGCGGAATCGTTCTCTACCACCTAGCTCTTGGAGTTTTAGTGCTCCACTATTGAAATACTCAAATGTGCTCTAATTCTCAATTAAAGGAGGATTCCATGCCTCGGCAAGGATTGAACTCGCGCCTTCCTGTTTAGCCAAACGACCACTGTGACCACTACACCGCCGAGGCGGGCAACATGTAGTTAAATAACAAAAGAAAAAAAATCAAGGGGTGATAGAAAGTCGTGGGAAATTCACACCACTTAGTGTGGAATTGCATTCGTGCTTGGAGTGTCGGTTGCACGCCTTATAGCTTACAGGTACCTATGTAGGGATTATATTATTACCTTCCTTACCTAGGTAAAGTAATACCTCTCTCCTGTCTAGAACAAAACCTTTTAATACTGCACTTTACGTATGACCTACCCCCTTCCTTCTTTCCCACCATCTCCCCATTATATAGAGCAGAGGTTCTCAAACTGGGGGGCGTGGAGACAAATCAGGGGGGGCGAGCTTTTCTTAAAAACCTCCAGTTCTGAAATCGTTCGTTCTCGGAACGGCTGGCTTTCTCCTATCCTGTCTTCCTTCTCTCTTCGATTTCGGGACGATAAGACCATAGCAGTTACAGTTCCCTCTGTCAAACCTCTTTAAAAAAAAAAAAAAATGGTCCATGGTCACCGTTGTGGCCGCGCACTCATGAGCAAGCGGCGACAGCATGTTGAATGCACACAGCAGTTCCCATTGGATCACTCAAGTTAAGCAACGTTGCGCGTGGTTAGTGTACGGATGGGTGACCTCCCGGTCAACAATCATGTGGTGCTTGCGTTCCGACCCCACTTAGACTAGTGGTGTTGTTGTTAATGTGAGAAAGTTGGTTGCATGTCGTCGAACAGAGGGTCAAACCAACAACATTTTCACTGTTCCCTACGAAACAGTCGAGTAAAGCATCGTTGAGCGTGGTGTGTGCCTGGATGGGTGGCCGACTGTATTTACTGATCTCGCTTCTCCAATCCTTTCTTTCTTCTCTTCGATTTCGGAAGGATGTGACTTCAGTTGGTAGTTACAGTTTCCCTGGTTCCCTCTATCAAACATTTTTTTTTTTTTTACTTCACCTGAAGAGATGCTAAAAACGAACCAAAATGTCACTCAGCAACGTAAGAAGGAAATTAACACATTCCAACACTCTAGGCCCGAGAGAAACCCCGTCCCCCCACTTTCACTACAAGGTATTGCCGTGTCTAATGGTAATGGACAGAACAGTTTCATCATAGAGACCAGCACGGGACAGCAAGTCCTGAGTGATATGATGTCATAGCAATTAACATGAAGTACTGAATAGTTCCTGACGAAATAACATGAAGTGCTGAATAGTTCCTGAAGAAAAGATGTAAAGAAATGGACCAGTTACTGAAGAGTTCTAAGATGCTTAACATGAAGTACTGGAATAGTTCCTGAAGAAATATCATGAGTAGATACTGAAGAATTCTGAAGTGCTGAATAGTTACTGAAGAAATAACATGAGTAGATACTGAAGAATTCTGAAGTGCTGAATAGTTACTGATCTTAATGAAACTTCTTTCAAAATATAAAATCCGATTCTTTTTCATTCCAGAGCACCACCCCACACTCATCCTGCACAGAACATCTTGAGCAGTTAGAACATCTCAACAGGAAAACCAATCAACTAGAACAAGACCTGCAAATCCTACTGGACGACAAACAAGACCTTATCAAACAACGTGACCTTTACCACATGAGTAGTTACTGAAGAATTCTGAAGAGATTAATAGTAACTGGGGTAATAACATGAAGTACTGGATTAATTCCTGAAGAAATAACATGAAGTAATGAATAGTTACTGAAGAAAAGACATGAAGCACCGGAATCGTTCTTGAATAATTTAAATCTAAGGAGAGCTATTGTAGTGTTGTGTCGTCATTTTGACTTTGACATCATCTCCGGGCATTTGGGCAACTTTTCTTTGAAATTTAATGTAGTCAACTGCTTCAGTTTCTTTTTTCTTTTTTAACATATAGTGGTCAAATTTAGTTTTTTGGGTGCTTTAATGAGGTTTTTCGTCAAAAACGTTTAAGTATTTCTTCAATCGGGATTCCAACCCACGTTCTCCAGTTTACCAAGCTAGTACAGCGATCACATAAGCCACCGTGGCAGTTTATAGTTTTTCTAGTCGGTTGTGAGTTTCTGTAAAATAATCTGTGTAAATTTCGTTCTGTACTTACTTGAAACAAGCTGACCTTTACTTTGACAAAATGCAAAGGCTCAACGTGCAGATCAAGAATCTTCTCAACATTTCCAGCCCCAATGTGGACTTTGATGCGATTCTGATGGAGAATAAATATTTGAAGCAAAGACTGGAAGATGTTCTGAGTGAGAAGAAGACGTGGACAAAGACTGTGAGCAAGTACAAGAGTATGCTGAGTAACAACTGTCAGACTACGGGTGAGTAGATTTATTTACATTGCAGAAAATGTCTCGGATATTAAGATGCTGCTAGACATCGCCTGGACAGGAAAGTTTATAGTGTGCATATGTTTCAGTCAATCGGACAACAGTGTAGTGTGTATCGTACTATCGTAGCATGCCTCTCCCGTAGTATGTTTATCAGGTGGGCGAGAAGAGTATACTTCCCATTTAGGTGAAGAATCAATTCGCGAACACCAGAAATTAACGCGTTGAACTGAAATGGTTGATCTTTAGTTGATATAATCAAGGTTCTACTGTATGTTTTATTCTATTCTTACCCGCAAGTCCTCGTCAACCTTCTTCTTGGGAATAGCTCGCACTTCACGACCATTGTTCATGGCATGATTGAACGCCGGTATGTTCATCGGGAGAGACTTGGCGATGGAGACCTCTTCCTGCTTCATGCGGGGAATGTGAATCCCTTCATCATGGCTACCAGAGTCTGCACGAGAAATTAAATAAAATTAGAAAGGAATTTTAATTATCAAATCACAAAATTCGTCAAATCAAATCAAATGATCACAAAATTCGTCCAATTTCATTTGGGGGATGGTGTTACCCTCCTTTAATCTAAACCTCTCTCTTCTTTTTCCTCCTAGTCTTTTTACACCTTTTTATCTCACAAAATACTCTTTGGATCGGATCCTCTTTTCATGACACTTTTCTTGACCGTAATACCTCCTCCCTTCTCTCTCAACTGTCCCTTTACCTTATTTCTCCACCTCAGTTTTCATATCTCTCTCTCTGTTCCCTTTTTGACTAGTTTCTCAAATAATACCTACACCTTACTAAAATTCCATCACAATATGGATTCAAAATACAAACCTCCAGATAAATAGCTGGGGTTATGAGACAAATATCATTGAGGTTCATCTCTTATTTGGTCATATAATGTGTCTATTTGATAATTTCAGTAAAATTTGGAGATACATTTTATATGGAGTTGATATTGTTTACCTCTTCCCTACAACCTTACCATCAGTATCACTCATATCTTCTTCGGACGGTGCTGTGTTGCCATTGACAGGATCTTCTATGTCTTCCAGATCAAACATAAAGTCATCACTGGCATCACTAGAGTTACGAGCTGATGAGCTGGTCACCACTCCAGGTTTTGACACCCTGTGAGAAACAGGAATCAAGTCGTGTTGCCATTGACAGGATCTTCTATGTCTTCCAGATCAAACATGAAGTCATCACTGGCATCACTAGAGTTACGAGCTGATGAGCTGGTCACCACTCCAGGTTTTGACACCCTGTGAGAAACAGGAATCAAGTTGGGTCCACATTTATGTTGGAAATGTCGGACGATAATGGTTCCTAAATGTGGACGTGATATGACCGTTTTCCACAACATGTAGGTATGTCCGTATGTCTAACATTTCGGAAACCATGTGTGAACCCCACTTGACAACTTACCTACTAAAAGGTTAGACTTGCCAGCCTAGTTAGCTTGAAAGGTAAGCAGACCTGTCTAAGAGTTATTTTGTGGGTTCGATTCCCGCCCGGTTCGAATTTTACCTTAAATCCGACGAGATTCGGTCTCGGAACAGTGCGGATTTTCTCCTATCTGATGGTGCACATTCTCCCTTCCATTTTGAGATGATAAGACCTCAGTACCTACGTACCTATAGTTACATGCAGTTCCCTCTATCAAATCAAACCTCTTCAGTTTTTTACCTCGTTTGGTTGGGCAATCACATAGGTACGATATGTACATAGGTACGATAGGTGATAGGTAACATACCTATTATTAAAAACAGATAAACAAAATAGGTACGATATGTACATAGGTACGATAGGTGATAGGTAAATACCTATTATTAAAAACAGATAAACAAAATACAGTCGAACCGGGATAAACGAGAATCCAAGGGACCAGCTCATTTTTTCGTTTAAGGCGGTTTAATACAACATTTTCTCGTTTATAAAGGTTTAGCAAAGTGGAAGAGCAAACTGATGAAAGCATGAAAATTTTAAACAAGTTAAGAACAAATTCTGATTTATAGAGGTACCTAATATTTTAAAGTTAAAAAACGCGTCCCGAATTTTTTCTGGGACAAAAACGGAAATTCGGGACAAAACGCCCCATAAAAACTGGAACGGGACGCCAGGACACCCCTTGAATTTCGGGACTGTCCCGGCCCATTCGGGACGTTTGGCAAGTCTACCTATAGGTACCTACTTGGTATTACTTTGTTACATAGAAAGCGTTCATGTGGGAATATTTTGTGAACTATTCTAACAATATTACCTATGAGTAAACAAACAGTAGATAAATATTACCTACCTACCTACTACTGATACTGATGAATACCCAAAACTTACCCATACATAAACTTGGTATTACTTTGTTACATAGAAAGCGTTCATCATGTGGGAAGATTTAGTGAACTATTCTAACAATACTACCTATGAGTAAACAAACAGTAGATAAATATTACCTACCTACCTACTACTGATACTGATGAATACCCAAAACTTACCCATACATAAATAACAAGTGCACCTGATGTGTAGGAAGAGAAGGTAGGTAAGTTACAATAATTACAAACACATCTCATTCCATCTTGATATTATAAAACACACACATTGTTTTCTTCCACTATTATCATACCTAGATATGTATACCCACTTGTGCAATTTCATTGTTTATGTTCATATTATTATGAACATCAATTGAGGGCTTCGATGCAAAAGGGTCCTGGTCCTGAGCCTGTTAAACCTCTAGATGGTATAGTTTCTTTTTGGTAAAACTGGTTTTCTGAAGGGAAATATTGTTGAAAATTGATCCCATCAAAATGATTTTTTTCCCTCAAGGGCAGGGTTTTCAGAATGTAAGCTCTTCTACCACAACCTATGATCGCCTTCAGGCCTAGCATGTATTAGGTGTAATAGAAAAGTATGGCAGAAAGGAGAAGGATAGGCTGGTATTACGAATTACGAGTAACAGGTACATATTATGTTGATATGTATTTCAATTATTCACAAGGATACACGCGTTTTCCCCCACTTATCAACCGCGCACTGAGAAAAAAAACTAGGGTGCCGGAAGCCCAATCGAGTGACTGGGCTCCGGAACTCTAATAAAGAACTCTATATCGGGAAGCTCACCACCACCACCACCACCACTATAATATTAGCATTCCAACAACCTAACGCAGGGGAAGTAACCCAATAATAGAGTGCTTCCACCCTAACTTGTGGCACCCTATCACCATTTTTTTTTTCTCAGCTCAAAACTCGATTTTCGTCATGAACTGGTTTTTCGTTGACCCTTCTTGATTAAAACTCCTTCTGTATTATGAACACGGAGATGACAATTCTGCATCCCAAGTTGTCATTTCCACGACACAATCTTCACATTCACATTGTTGTCACATTTGATCCGCCGATTGTTTGGAATCAATTTGTTCGCGTAAAATTGACGATACTTACCTACTGATGGACAATATCGGACGGTAATAGGATCTAATGGGCGAATGAAGTAGGTATCTACCTATACCTACTTCCTTAGTTGATATTAAGGTTCGTTCTCGGAGCGACTTGCTTTAACGACTGGGGACGATAATTTATGTGTTAAATTTGATTATCTACTTACCAATAGATCTGACGAGATAACTATGTCTTGTTTCCTAGAAGCGTAGACATCTAATTTACAATTCAAACATTTGTGAAGCACCCAAGATCCTATATTGTGAACGGTGATGAGGGAATCCTGGCTCTTGCCAATGCTCTCCACTTGAACCAATTGCAGACTCTGTAGAAATTCAAATGTTAGGGATAATTATATGTGTATGATGGACTGTTTCATGTTTGCTAACCCTTTCTTGTACTTGTGCAGAAGTCATGTCCGTGGAATATTGCTACCAAAGGAACTGGCACAAACGAACAGTGACCAGTGTTATTATAGGGTTAGGTTAAACGCAAAAAGGAGTTTTCACAATTAGAGCAGTGATTAGTGTTATTATAGGGTTAGGTTAAATACAAAAAGGAGCTTTCTTTTCCACGGATGTGACTTCTGCATGATTACCCCTTTCTCATTTACTAATCCTTAGAAAGGTCATTGTGATTAGCCAATCTATGCAGCAGACCATAATGTTCAAACCAATGTAAGATCTCCTAGAACCTTACCATATTCTTTACCTGATCCTTTGCTTATTTTCATCTTTTTAAACTTTTGCTTCAGCTTTAAAACCAAATAGATTCAGCCCAGGAATGAAATGCTTGATGGGTATTGCCAAAACTGGTATGAACGAAATCGGCAACCTTTGTACTGAGGACATTCATTACCGTTATCACAAAATCACAGTTCTCTAGTGGCATTTAGTTCCAAGTTGGAACCTACAGCCTAAGAAAATGCAAAGCTCTTACCTTCATGAAGAACGGGTCAGCTCTTGTAATTTGTACGATTCTTCAGATACCCCATAGCTAGATATTAGGTTCTTTTGAAGATTTATTTCCCCTCCGTTGTAATTTTTGATAATTTGTTTAGTTTCTTACCTGTTTCTGTTACAATAGCACGTTTAATCAATTCCCAACGGGTCACTGAATTTAATCAACGTTGTGCGTGGTCAGTATCTTGACGGGTGACCTTCGGAGACAAAATATGCGTTAAACAGTGAGCTTTTATGGATGTTACGAGGTTAAAAGTTAATCAACGGAACAAAAACATCAAATGGTCACCCATTCAGATACTGGTCATGCCCGATGTTGCTGGATTTGTACTGAAAGAAATCCGCCTTCAATACAATTTAAGGAGCGCTTCTTGTTCAAAAATTCCTTAGTACTCAAGAAGTGTACTTGAAGGCATTGTACCTTAGTACGGTGAAGGAAAATTTTGAAAAAAAAAGAAAAAAAAATCTTTGCATTGAAATAAAAGCAGCTCTTATTTTTATACAATTTAGCAACTTTTGCGGTAGAAACGGCTCATAGCTCTGATGTAGGTACATATTCTAAAGAATTCAGCCTCTTATCCTTTTTATTTCCGATAAGGCATCCTTAAAAGACATGCTCCTTGGATCAAAGTCAGTGGTGAATTGCCTTAAATTCTGATAGTTCTTATCCTTGACGGTTAAGGCGCATTTTTCCCAGTGCGATTATAGTGTTGTTAACAGGTGCTAAGAGTTGTAATAAGATCTCTTTTTGTTTAAATAATAAAGTTGAATCCTCCTTTTTTATGATAAAAAAAAGCTCTGCTGTTTTGATCTTGACCACTTTCCTTTCCCTTCTTCTGAAACTGGATTTCCAAATGGTTCAGTACAGGCGTTAGCACGCCAAAAGAGGGGAAATGAGTTTCAGAAGAGGGGAAATGAGCTTCAGAAGAGGGGAAATGAGCTTCAGAAGAGGGGAAATTCAGTTTCAGAAGAGGGGAAATGAGCTTCAGAAGAGGGGAAATCCATAGCTAGATATTAGGTTCTTTTGAAGATTTATTTCCCCTCCGTTTGTAATTTTTGATAATTTGTTCAGTTTCTTACCTGTTTCTGTTACAATAGCACGTTTAATCAATTCCCAACGGGTCACTGGATTTAATCAACGTTGTGTGTGGTTAGTATCTTGACGGGTGACTTTCGGAGACAAAATATGCCTTAAACAGTGAGCTTTTATGGATGTTGCGAGGTTAAAAGTTAATCAACGGAACAAAAACATCAAATGGTCACCCATTCAGATACTGGTCATGCCCGATGAGAGATTGTACTGAGAGAAATCCGCCTTAAACACAATTCAAGGAGCGCGCCTTGGTCAAAAATCCCTTAGTAGGTACTCGAGAAATGTACCTTAAGGTACCTACTTGAAGGCATTGAAAAGGTACCTAGAAAGGTACCTACTTGAAGGCATTGTATTAGTACGGTCAAGGAGTATGTTTCCAAAAGGCATTGTATTATACATTATACATGGGCTCAGATGTACATATTCTAAAGAATTCAGCCTCTTATCCTTTTTATTTCCGATAAGGCATCCTTAAAAAACATGCTCCTTGGATTAAAGTCAGTGGTGAATTGCCTTAAATTCTAATAGTTCTTATTCTTGATGGTTAAGGCGCATTTTTCCCAGTGCGATTATAGTGTTGTTAACAGGTGCTAATAGTTGTAATAAGATCTCTTTTTGTTTAAATAATAAAGTTGAATCCTCCTTTTTTATGATAAAAAAAAAGCTCTGCTGTTTTGATTTTAATTATTTAGTCCAGCTTATTTACCTTGAAAGGTAGCGCCTGCATTGTAAGCGCTAGGTCGCGGGTTTTATTCGATTCCCACAAGGGGAGAACTTTATCCTTAACAGGTAAGGCTCGTTCTCAGAACGGCTGACTTTCTCCTTCTCTTCGCTTTTGGGATGATAAGACGTCCGTTGTTGTTCCTCTTTCAAGATTTATTATTATTATTATTATTATTATTATTTATTTAAGCTACCTCGCGCTCGAGTTGTACCGTTTTCGCCGTAATGAAGGCTGTGAGTGCACCCCCTATATCGGTTAGCAATAGCAGTCCGGGATATATTTATTGTATCCGTAGTCCGCATCCAATGTACCGTTATCATAACACGAGCATATTTATATTCCAAGTGTAAACGCGGCCTCCTCCTATCACCTATCAGTTGACAAAACATCTGTCAGTAACACAACACACTTCTGCACCCAGACCATTAGTCTGTTTTTTTTTTTTTTTTTTTCTTCAAATTTTCACTGAAAAGACCAGCCCTACTTAGGCTAGTATGGTAGTGAGCGAGATATCATCTGGGCTTGTAGAGCGGGCCTAGGCCGCGGGGGTTCGATTTCCCCCCGCCCGGGGCGGATTTTTTATTCCTGATGGGTATATATGTTCCGTTTCTCGGATAACGGCTGGCTTTTTCCTCTTATCCTGTTCTTTCCTTCTTCTCTTTCGATTTTCGGGACGATAAGACCATAGCAGCGTTTACAGTTCCCTCTGTCCCAAACCGCTCTTAAAAAAAAATCAAATTTTTTCAACTGGAAACTAGAAAACAGTTCTACAGGATCCTGGCAAAAGATACAGAATAGAGAATATCACATGAGAGAAAGAGAAGGGGGGCCCCAAAGAATGAAAATCGGAGGAGATGAAGGAGAGCGGAACGAGAGAGAGATGAGACGAGAGAGAGGAAGAGATAGACGACAGAAGTAGGAAAAGACCTTCCTTTGTTTTTTTTTTTTTTCTTGAGAGAGAAGAGGAGAGAGAGAGAGAGAGAGAGAGAGACAGGAAAGAGAGAGAGAGGAGAGAGAGAGAGAGAGACAGGGAAAGCGACACAATCGGGGACTCGCGGAGAGAAAGGAGAAAAGACGAAAAATGTAGCAGGGAAAACAAATAATAAGAAAGGCCACAGAAAGGAAGAAGAGGTGGGGGGAGGAAATGATAAGGCAAAGAACAGAGCAGGGTAAGGGAAAGACAGGGAAGAGGTAGGCGCAAAGAAAGAGGGGGAAAGGGCAAATGATAGAGAAGGCAAAGAGGGATAAAAAAGGAAGAGAGGGGAGGGGGAAAGAGAGAAGAGGGGAGGGGGTCACGGAGGAAAATCAATAACAATGTGGTCCGCGCCGCGGAAAATTTCCCATTCCCATTTTTTTTTTTACTTTTCATTCATGCAGTACCAGACAGAGTTTCCACATGACAAATGTTTTTCGTGTTAAAATATTATGACAATTCCTATCCGAGTGAGAATTCTTAACGTGGCCAGAGAGTTAAATATAACATAGGAGGAACGCGTTTAATTTATAGGTGTCGTGTGAGTTTTTGTGTGGAAATTTCAACTGAAATACATAGGTACGTATATTACGGGACTCTTTCGAGGTTGTGTTCAGTCTTCAGATTTTACCCAATTTCCAAATTACAGGTCCCATAATAATCAGGTTCCTTACAAAAATTTGCCATCTCAGTACCTAAATAGGTAAGCATAGACTGATGGTAGTCACAAATCCATTGTATCTTCACTCCTTTTCTTTTGTAGAAAGAAAATGAAAAATTTCAGTAATTTTCACTGAAGTGATCGATCGGAGGGTGTGAACTGTCGACTCTGAAATTCGGAAATTGGAAGTACAAGTTTTGTCGCTTCTTGGGTTCGAACCTCAGTCTTCTTGATGCCTGAAATACATAGGTACGTATATCACGGGACTCTTTCGAGGTTGGGTTCAGTCTTCAGATTTTACCCAATTTCCAAATTAGAGGTCCCATCATAATCAGGTTCCTTACAAAAATTTGCCATCTCAGTACCTAAATAGGTAAGCATAGACTGACGGTAGTCACAAATCCATTTTGTATCTTCACTCCTTTTCTTTTGTAGAAAGAAAATGAAAAATTTCAGTAATTTTCACTGAAGTGATTGATCGGAGGGTGTGACCTGTCTACTCTGAAATTCGGAAATTGGAAGTACAAGTTTTGTCGCTTCTTGGGTTCGAACCTCAGTCCTCTTGCTGTCCAATGTCCTATAACTACTTCTTCTTCTTCTTCTTAATGTTCCTCTTCTATCGAAGGTTGGAAACCAACATGGCTATGTGATGGCGGTGTTCACACATAGTCGGCTGAAACCGTCCACACTGCCTCGACAACATAGATTCACCTAATCGATCGACGACTGTCGACTGTGTGTGGACGCAGCTTTAGAATCCGAATAGATATTGGCTTCGGAAAGTGGACACAGGAAGTAACACAAATCCATCTAAATTCTCCTACAGGTTGTCAACATAGGACCAGGAGGACCAACCACAAATCCACATGATGGGGAGTTACCTCAGAGAGGAAGGCAGGATAGGGAAGGTATTCAAATGTGAGAGCCTAGCCTAGGACGGGGCAGATCACCGAATGAGAGAATTTTATGCCTATGATGGACTGTTTCATGTTTGCTGACCCTAATTTATTTGCCAAACCCATGAAAGGACATTCTGATTTGCTGATCTATGCAGCAGACCATGATGTTCAAATCAATGTAAGATCTCCTAGAACCTTACCATATTCTTTACCTGATCCTTTGCTTATTTTTCTTCATCTTTTTAAACTTGCTTCAGCTTTAAAACAAAATAGATTCAGTCCAGGAATGAAATGCTCGATTGGTATTGCTAAAACTAATACGAACAAAATTGGCAACCTTTGTACTGAGGACATTCATTACCGTTATCGCAAAATGACAGTTCTCTAGTGGCATTTAGTTTCAAGTTGGAACCTACAGCCTAAGAAAATGCAAAGCTCTTACCTTCATGAAGAACGGGTCAGCTAGCTCTTGTTCCGTAAGGTCCAAAGCTTTAGCCTCCACCGGGGTAGGAGTAGTAGACCCAGCCTGGATGGAAACGTTCAGACATTTGCACGTCAACATCATATTGGCCTGTGCGGGAATAGGATTTGCCGAAACCGTCAGGAACTGTTAGGCCTAGGACCGATTTCCGGAGCACACAGATTCGCGAGACTTTTCTTGAGAAAAACAAAACTTCGGGGTCGAAACGAAATGAAAAACAACTCGTTGGTCGTTGGAAACCTAACGAAGCCCTAACAACGAAAATTCGGTGGAAAAGGAACTTTTCCAGAGCTTTTTCTCAACTGGCTTTTATTTGGAAACCTAACGAAGCCCTAACAACGAAAATTCGGTGGAAAAGGAACTTTTCCAGAGCTTTTTCTCAACTGGCTTTTATTTGGCTTTCCGCTTTTTCAGGATCGCTATTCGCTTCTCTTCTTTGTTTTTCAAAAATAACACAAGAAATCTCTCTTTCTGATAAACAGCTGATTTTGATTATCGGATGTTGTTGGATGCTGGGGGGTGAACTTGAACAGCTGATTACTTCCCCCACTTTACGGGTGACTTCCCCGACTAAGCTCCGTTTACACGAACAACATTTTTTTGACAGGAGGATAGAGGCCGTGGTTATGAACAGGGCCATCGTAGGACATCGTCGGACTTTTTGCTGTCCCGGCGGCAATTTTTAAAATTCATTTTATATCTACTTGGATGCTGGGGTGAACTTGAACAGCTGATTACTTCCCCTACTTTACGGGTGACTTCCCCGACTAAGCTCCGTTTACACGAACAACATTTTTTTGACAGAAGGATAGAACGACTTGGACATTTTTAAAAAATTCAAAAGTCTATCTACAAAGGTACCACAATTTTTTAATGGCAGTTTTATTAAATTTATTATTATTTATTTTCATCAAGCAGTGTAAAACATTCCATCAAAATAATAATCACCAGTGAGAAGGACTGGGATATTTTTAAAAATTTCAAAGTCTATCTACAAAGGTACCTACCACGATTTTTTAATGGCAGTTTTATTAAATTTATTATTATTTATTTTCATCAAGCAGTGTAAAACATTCCATCAAAATAATAATCACCAGTGCTGTATGGTCACCCGTTTTCGTTCTACAAAGAACCACTTGTTCAGAGTTAGTGTATAACTTTTCCGCTAGATCGCGCCAGCAATACCGTTTTATACCGTTATCGTATTCGACTTTTTTGGCTAAGCCAATCAGATTCCGCTTTGGACGTAAACACATGCTCCACGAAATCTCACAATCTCATTGGTTCAGCCATGTTTTGTTTCACATAATCGAATACGATAGGTTTTGCTCGTCCCAAAGGACCAAAAAGTAACTACTGATTGGTGGAAGTGACATTTTGAATTTTTGACATCTTTTGGCCCAGCCTTGTTAGCTTGGTTGGTAGCGCGTCTGCCTTTTGTAAGCAGGTAATAACATGAAGTAATGAATAGTTACTGAAGAAAAGACATGAAGCACTGGAATCGTTCTTGAATCATTTAAATCTAAGGAGAGCTATTGTATTATTGTGTCATTTTGACTTTGACATCATCTCCGGGCATTTGGGCAAGTTTTCTTTGAAATTTAATGTAGTCAACTGCTCCAGTTTCTTTTTTAACATATAGTGGTCAAATTTAGTTTTTTGCGTGCTTTAATGAGGTTTTTCGTCAAAAACGTTTAAGTATTTTTTTCAATCGGGATTCCAACCCACGTCCTCCAGTTTACCAAGCTAGTACAGCGATCACATAAGCCTCCGTGGCAGTTTATAGTTTTTCTAGTCGGTTGTGAGTTTCTGTAAAATAATCTGTGTAAATTTCGTTCTGTACTTACTTGAAACAAGCAATCAAAATGCTCTTTCTGGACTGCGCTGCTGAAAGGAACTTTACATTTTGCAATATTGTGACGTCACAGAAGCTATTATAAAGGTTATGAAATGTTTTTAAAGGTTTTCCTTTTGTAAAGTTACATCATATGGTCATAATCATAATTTTTGAAAAGTTATTGTGACGTCACAGAAACTATTTTAATATAGCCATTAATGTTTTTAAAAGGTTTCCTTTTGTAATGTTACGTCAAAAGGTCATAAATTGTGACGTCACAGAAGCTATTATAAAGGTTATGCAATGATTTTAAAGGGTTTCCTTTTGTAAAGTTACATCATATGGTCATTTTGAAACGTTATTGTGACGTCACAGAAACTATTTTAATATAGCCATTAATGTTTTTAAAAGGTTTCCTTTTGTAATGTTACGTCAAAAGGTCATAACTTTTGCGAAGTGCCAAGTTCTTTCTGAATCGGAGACCAGATAATTTTGTATTTTATAATCATTGTACAATGTACAATTGTTAAATTTAGATCTTTGTAAATTATGGTTTTGTAAAATTTGTAATTTGTCTGACAGACGGAAGATTTGAGCGTGAGTGGTTGGCACAATACAAGCAGTAAAACTCCGTTCTTCCCCTTTTCTATGTATTGAAACTTCAGCCACCAAGATCCGACATGACAGATTTCCATTTTCTTTTCAGGCAAAATCCTCTCGTACGATCAAATCGCCAAGCACATCAACACGATGACGTCATCCCGCTCTTCTACCCAACCTGACGTCACCAATCTCAAACAAATCTGCATCACCCTCCTAGACACACTGAACGAGAAGAACCTTCTGCTTCAACACCAGAGGAAAACCAACAAGATCCTGGCCAATAGGATACTCGAGTTGGAAAAACAAACACGCGGTCAAGATACATGTGAGGTGCTGCTGAGGGGGTATTCCGCGAGTGGGGTCAGTAGTGAAACAGCTGAATGGGATAGTAAAGACAGGGAGGAAAATGAGACAACTACGCTGAATAAACTAAGCAAAGACGATGACGAACCAAGTAAACACAGGCCGAGTGAAGACACTATCAAAGGGATAGAACAGGTAGACAAAAAAGCAGAGAATGAAAGCATGAAATGTGATAACAGTACTTCACAGGCAGCTATAGAGGTTCCAAATGTGGACCTTTTGGGAAACTGTCTTCCGACATTTCCAATGCCAATGTAGATTAGGCTTGGAAATTTGGGATCATTAATTTCTACATAAGTAACAACCATTCTGTGATGAAATGTTGAATGATGCATTGATATCAACTATGGATGTCCCCCAAGCTGAAGAACAAACGCCCGGATTTACTTTATAATATTGACTACAAGTCTTCAAGATTAGAGTTACACAACTTGAATCATGAAAGTCTGTTGCCATTCCATTGGCTGTTCTGGCATTTGATTAGTAGAAATTTTATTTCCATCAATCACTTGCCAGAACTTTCAAAAGAAAGGTACACTTTTGCCTAATTTTTTATACTTTTCAATTTTATTTTAAAAAGGGGATTCATTTGTTATTAGGTTCGCCTGTGTCCAACCCAGCATTACAGTACCAACTGTTTAAATTGCACATAAAAGGAGTTCTGTTCTAAACTAAAAGCTCTTTGAGGAAAGCTCGATTCATTTTGGGTTAGGCCATAAAAAGACTTGGGATTCATTAACCTTTGTAGTTTAGACTACACGTCTACCTGGGTTCCAACAACTTTTGTAGTTTCTACTACAGCTCTACTAGGGTTTCTATGTCCATTGTAGTTTACAGCTCTACTAGGATTTCTATGTCCATTGTAGTTTACAGCTCTACTACAGAATTTGAGACTAAAGTAGTATGTAAATGTAGTCCTATTTCAACGTAATCCTAACCAATGTTTTATCAACTGTCAAGGCAGAACTAGTTTCATTATCCCAACAGTTTTGTTGGGATATCACCAAGATTTTGATACCTAGCCCAAAAAATTCAAATGTAGGACATGTAGCCCCTTTACATTATTTATACTGTAGGGTAGAGCTGACTTGTTCCCAGTATGGAGCCCATTAACCCAAATATCTTTGTCAATTTTATACCTACACTGTCTTTGGGACAAAGTAGAAATTTTACATTGTCAAAAGAAGAGTAGGCAATCCTGAATCCCATTTCGGCAAAACCGCGATATATAATTCCCAATTTACCACAGCAGATTTTCGCAACATGTTGCAAATTCTCAGATGATTCCCGTTTCGACACACCAGATGCTTGCAATGTGTTGCAAAATCCCAAGATGTAGTTTACATTTCAACACACCAGATGTTTGCAACATGTTGCATTTTCCCCGAAGTATAATTCCCATTTCAACACACGGCGGTCACAACACACGGAGTTACCTCAGAGAGGAAGGCAGGATAGGGAAGGTATTCAAATGTGAGAGCCTAGCCTAGGACGGGGCAGATCACCGAATGGGGTATCACCATGAACACTACGAGCCAGAGCTTTGATACTGGCTGCGATATCTTGCGTTTCCTGCAAAATAAGAGAGAGAATTGTGTTATGAGATACAGTCAATTCAGAGTTAACTATGTAGCGCTTAACTCTATACACAAAGAGCCCACTCTTGTCAGCCTAGTTAGCGAGTAGAGCGTCTGCCTTGTAAGCGATAGGTCGGTCGCGGGTTCGATTCCCACCCGGGACGGATTTTATCTAGAACGGATAAGGTTCGTTCTCGGAACGGCTGGCTTTCTCTTGTCCTGTCTTCCTCCCATTTCAGGACGATAGCAAGGACAATCAGGGAGTTGAAATACCAACGAAAACGGTAGGCCTAAGACTTGTCTCTCATTGGAAGCGTAGAAACGAGCGAAGTAGATGCGCAACTTTGAGTAGTGCGTAGTCGGCTGCAAAACCAGACCTATGAAAATGATATAGAGTCTACCTATAGATAAAGAGTCTCTATCATATTCATAGGTTTGGTTCTGCAGGTACTGAAGCGCTACCAAAAGTCGCGCGCCTACGATTACAATGTAATACAAGCCTAAAGCCCAATATGACCTTGACCTTAGTCATCTTCTTGCCAAATGTTCCCCATAATATGTCAAAATACATAAGACCTTGTTTAGACTGCTGGGGTAAAGGAACTTATTAAAAGAGGATAAACAAGGTACAGTAGAACCTCGATTAATTCAACCTCCCATTATATTAACTCCAAAAATCGGGGGTTTTCCCTGTCTTTCAAGGAAATCCGACTTCAACAGAGGAAAGGAAGAGATAAATTGAAAGTGTTCAAATAATGAGACAAATGACGAAGAAAACAATATCAAAGACATGTTTTTTGTTTGTTTTATTTAATTTCAAAATAAAAGGGTATTTCTTCCCCATTTTGTTCTCTTGTACTGCTAAATTTAGACCTATCTTCATTGTTTTAAACGGAATTTCGATTATTTCAACTTTTATACAGAACCTCGATAATATGAACTACCCTCGGTCCCAATTAGTTGCATACCAGATTTTCGCAACATGTTGCAAATTCTCAGACGATTCCCGTTTCAACACACCAGATGTTTGCAATGTGTTGCAAAATCCCAAGATGTAGTTTACATTTCAACACACCAGATGTTTGCAACATGATGCATTTTCCCCGAAGTATAATTCCCATTTCAACACGCGGCGGTCACAACACACACACGGAGTTACCTCAGAGAGGAAGGCAGGATAGGGAAGGTATTCAAATGTGAGAGCCTAGCCTAGGACGGGGCAATCCTGAATCCCATTTCGGCAAAACCGCGATATATAATTCCCAATTTACCACAGCAGATTTTCGCAACATGTTGCAAATTCTCAGATGATTCCCGTTTCGACACACCAGATGCTTGCAATGTGTTGCAAAATCCCAAGATGTAGTTTACATTTCAACACACCAGATGTTTGCAACATGTTGCATTTTCCCCGAAGTATAATTCCCATTTCAACACACGGCGGTCACAACACACTAACCCAAATCCTGCCCGAAGGCTCACTTGAGATTTATACAACCAGGCTGGTTAGGTTGGAGGGTAGCGCGTTAGCCTTGTACTCAGTAGGCCGCGGGTTCGATTGTCGATTCCCGCCCGTGGCGGATTTTATCTTAAACAGATAAGGTTCGTTTATAGATTCGAATCAACCAATTATTCCAGGTATTTTACTCTTGCTGATTAGGTTGGAGGGTAGCGCGTTAGCCTTGTACTCAGTAGGCCGCGGGTTCGATTGTCGATTCCCGCCCGTGGCGGATTTTATCTTAAACAGATAAGGTTCGTTTATAGATTCGAATCAACCAATTATTCCAGGTATTTTACTCTTAAAGTGTGGTCACGGACGTAAAGATATGTATCCTCTCAAAGTTCCTTAATGAAACTTCTTTCAAAATATAAAATCCGATCCTTTTTCATTCCAGAGCACCACCCCACACTCATCCTGCACAGAACATCTTGAGCAGTTAGAACATCTCAACAGGAAAACCAATCAACTAGAACAAGACCTGCAAATCCTACTGGACGACAAACAAGACCTTATCAAACAACGCGACCTTTACTTTGACAAAATGCAAAGGCTCAACGTTCAGATCAAGAATCTTCTAAACATTTCCCGACCTCTACTTTGACAAAATGCAAAGGCTCAACGTTCAGATCAAGAATCTTCTCAACATCTCCAGCCCTAATGTGGACTTTGATGCGATTCTAATGGAGAATAAATATTTGAAGCAAAGACTGGAAGATGTGCTGAGTGAGAAGAAGACGTGGACGAAGACTGTGAGCAAGTACAAGAGTATGCTGAGTAACAACTGTCAGACTACGGGTGAGTAGATTTTTTTGATACATTGCAGAGAATGTCTCGGATATTAAGATGCTGCTAGACATCGCCTGGACAGGAAAGTTTATAGTGTGCATATCTTTCAGTCAATCGGACAACAGTGTAGTGTGTATCGTAGCATGCCTCTCCCGTAGTATGTTTATCAGATGGGCGAGAAGAGTATACTTCCCATTTAGGTGAAGAATCAATTCGCGAACACCAGAAATTAACGCGTTGAACTGAAATGGTTGATCTTCCCAGTCAGCCTGGAGGGTAGCGCGTTAGCCTTGTACTCAGTAGGCCGCGGGTTCGATTGTGGATTCCCGCCCGTGGCGGATTTTATCTTAAACAGATAAGGTTCGTTTATAGATTCGAATCAACCAATTATTCCAGGTATTTTACTCTTCCATTTCAGTGAAATGTAATGTTTGGTCCTCTTACCTTACTTGGGAGTAGGTATCCTAGAACACCGTGAATAATAGCAAATTTATGATTATGGTGAGCTAATATTGGAAATATTTATTTATTTATTTATTTACACGCTAAGCAACAAGGCCATGTGTGAAATATTGGAAATATGCCATCAATAAATCACTTGTAACATTCATTCAATGTACAATTATATTTATGGGGTGTTAAACATTGATCCTATTACAAGAAGGTCCTGTAGGTAAATAAGTACCCCAAGTACAACTTATCTAGATTATGTATCTCTGGGTAAAATCGTGCTGATTTCAACCATTGAGGGTGTTAATCTAAGCTATCTGAAGTCACATCGTAAATTTATTATGATTATTGTGAAACTTGGAAATTCACAAAAGCTGATAGCTTAATACTAACCTAATACCTACCTATCTATTATGGTGGTTATAGGTAGATAGGGATAAGTACTAAGTAGATATACTTGGCTTCTTAGCTGTAATATTAAAGGTCTTGTAAAGAGCCTGAGCCCTGAGAGTTTACAGTAGGCAGGTAGCAGTGGCGTAGCGTGGTCTAAAGTCAAGTGTAAGGCGTGTAGGGCACTAATTTCGATCACCATGCACATTACTACATAAGTCATGCACATGCTTCTTCATAAATATTTAAAGTCAATATTGAAGATTATTTTGAGTAAATTTTGAGTGTATGGCCGCCATACACGCCCTACATGGACGCTACGCCACTGTTAGTAAGCCATTGGTCTTTCCTAAAAGTAGATGTCTTTCCTGGGTCCTTCTTTATTTAAATATGTACTCGTATATTTATCTTACCATTTATTTTTATATTTAACTAAATAACTTTTCAATCTTTTTAAGGGTAATAACATGAAGTACTGGACTAATTCCTGAAGAAATAACATGAAGTAATGAATAGTTACTGAAGAAAAGACATGAATCACCGGAATCCTTCTTGAATAATTTAAATCTAAAGAGAGCTATTGTAGTATTGTGTCGTCATTTTGACTTTGACATCATCTCCGGGCATTTGGGCAACTTTTCATTGAAATTTAATGCAGTCAACTGCTTCAGTTTCTTTTTTCTTTTTTAACATATAGTGGTCAAATTTAGTTTCTTGGGTCGTTTAATAAGGTTTTTCGTCAAAAACGTTTAAGTATTTTTTTCAGTCGGGATTCCAACCCACGTCCTCCAGTTTACCAAGCTAGTACAGCGATCACATAAGCCTCCGTGGCAGTTTATAGTTTTTCTAGTCGGCATCCTGCACAGAACATCTTGAGCAGTTAGAACATCTCAACAGGAAAACCAATCAACTAGAACAAGACCTACAAATCCTACTGGACGACAAACAAGACCTTATCAAACAACGCGACCTTTACTTTGACAAAATGCAAAGGCTCAACGTTCAGATCAAGAATCTTCTAAACATTTCCAGCCCTAATGTGGACTTTGATGCGATTTTAATGGAGAATAAATATTTGAAGCAAAGACTGGAAGATGTTCTGAGTGAGAAGAAGACGTGGACGAAGACTGTGAGCAAGTACAAGAGTATGCTCAGTAACAACTGTCAGACTACGGGTGAGTAGATTTGATTTGATTTGAGAGGCATACATACTACGGGATGGGCATTGGGCATGCTACGACACAGACCACATGCGTCTAATGTAGCAGTTGTTTCATTGCTACGAAATAAAAGCGGCGGTGAAACACTCATCTTTTTTTTAATACATTGTAGAGAGTGTCTAGGGTATTAAGATTTGGCTAGATATCGCCTGGAAAGGAAAGTTTATGGTGTGGATATGTTTCAGTCAATCGGACCACAGTGTAGTCTGTGCCGTAGCATGCTCTCCCGTAGTATGTTTATCAGGTGGGCGAGAAGAGACAGAAATACTTCCCATTTAGGTGAATGACTAAAACGCGAACACCAGAAATTAACGCGTTGAATTCAAATGTTTCTGACCTTTCCCATATTCCACAAGCAATAAAACTCTGTCTTCCCTTTTTCTATTGAAAATTCGGGCACCAAGACATTATATATGTCAGATTTGTTTCCGTTTCCTTTCCAGGCAAAATCCTCTCGTACGATCAAATCGCCAAGCACATCAACACGATGACGTCATCCCGCTCTTCTACCCAACCTGACGTCACCAACCTCAAACAAATCTGCATCACCCTCCTGGACACACTGAACGAGAAGAACCTTCTGCTTCAACACCAGAGGAAAACAAACAAGATCCTGGCCAATAGGATACTCGAGTTGGAAAAACAAACACGCGGTCAAGATACGTGTGAGGTGCTGCTGAGGGGGTATTCTGCTGGGGTCAGTAGTGAAACAGCTGAATGGGATAGTAAAGACGGAGAGGTAAATGATGCAACAGCACTAGATAAAGTAATTAGTAAAGACAAAGACGATGACGAACTAAGTAAACACAGGACGAGTGAATACACTATCAAAGGGCTAAAAGAGGTAGATAAAAATGCAGATAATGAAGGTATAAAATGTGATAACAGTACTCCACAGGCAGCTATAGAGAAAGAAAAAGTGATGCTAGAAAGAAAGATATATGATAGCTCTAGAACTCCTGAAGGTGGGATGAATTGTACGGGGCTAGAGTGTCTCAGACGAAACAAAACAGACAATCTTAGTGACGCCAAAGAACTCAGCGAAAATGCCCGTGATCCGATAGATGGTTTGGGAATAAGGAAACCCTTAGACAACGATATCAAACAAGTGGGAAACCATAATCATGTAAACAAACACGAAGATTTCCATGAACAAACGAATAACAGAAAGAGAGTCCAAGGACCAGCCGAAAGCCAAGTAATCAAAGATGGTAAAAGTACAGACAGAGAGCTATCGTTTGAAGAACATGAAGACATTCAGAGTTTACCGATAGAACTGCAGAAGCTGGTTCTGCAAGCGATGAAAGATTTGGAGAAGGACGAATTGAAGAGCGTATGAAACTCTCTGTGATAAGTTAGTTTACTGTTGAAAGATGATATTGTTTCTCGAGAATCAAACAATTCAAACCAAGCTGCTATGAATTAACTCATAAACGTCATACGCAGAACTAGTTTCATTATCCCAACAGTTTTGTTGGGATATCACCAAGATTTTGATACCTAGCCCAAAAAATTCAAATGTAGGACATGTAGCCCCTTTACATTATTTATACTGTAGGGTAGAGCTGACTTGTTCCCAGTATGGAGCCGGTCTATACAACACTGAAATAAGTACTAGTTTTAACACAATACCTACCAGGGTTTACTAATACAAAAGATTAACACAAGGATTTTCCTGTAATTAATGTCAAAATCTTGGATTTGGATTGAACTCAATCTTGAGATAGTCTAAAATTGTAAACCTTGCCCCAAGTCTCCACTACTCACCTTTTCACATTGTTAGCACCATTCAGTGGTGATTTGATTTGATATGGTGTAAACACCAAATGACACAAAGAAAGAAGGACCAGCCAAAAGCCAAGTAATCAAAGATGGTAAAAGTATAGACAGAGAGCTATCGTTTGAAGAACATGAAGACATTCAGAGATTACCGATAGAACTGCAGAAGCTGGTTCTGCAAGCGATGAAAGATTTGGAGAGGGACGAATTGAAGAGCGTATGAATCTCTCTGTGATGAGTTAGTTTACTGTTGAAAGATGATATTGTTTCTCGAGAATCAAACAATTCAAACCAAGCTGCTATGAATTAACTCATAAACGTCATAATTGATGTCAATCAGTTTCACAATATAAAAAACCAAGCATATTTTAACTAGAATATTAATTAATATCTAGTACCTACCTAGCCTTGGGAAAAGACTTCCTTGTGGCTACAGAAGTACAGAAGATAAAAACAGTTCTGTATGTACCTAGGTACTTTTCAGAAGAGGTTATCCAACAGCAAAATTGTTAAAGGATTCAAGAGATCGTCGCACGCAAAATTTTGTTGTTGTAGGTTTGGTTGGTAAATTACATAGGTCTGTTTTTCTTTTTCTTTCGAAGAGGGAAACAAAGGTTAGAAAAAAAATGATGTCACTCAGTTTCACAATATAAAAAACCAAGCATATTTTAACTAGAATATTAATTAATATTTAGTACCTACCTAGCCTTGGGAAAGGACTTCCTCGTGGCTACAGAAGTACAGAAGATAAAAACAGTTCTGTGAGATCGTCGCACGCAAAATTTTGCTGTTGTAGGTTTGGTTGGTAAATTACATAGGTCTGTTTTTCTTTTTCTTTCGAAGAGGGAAACAAAGGTTAGAAAAAAAAACAACAGCATAGGTTTAAATTTGTTTTTAAATATAATAAATTTTTAATTAAATCATATAAAAAGTTATCAAAATATTTTTCCATAAAAATAAATCTTATTTTTATATCTCTCCTCCAGAACATGTCAGGAAATTTTAAACATTTAATTAAATTTTAACTCTAAACAACTAGAAAATGAAATTTGTCAAAAAGTTTTTGTTTGCATTCTTTGAAGAACGTACACAGTAAAAAGAAAATGTTTGAAATTTACAAAATGAAAATGTCTTAGAAGATAGAAAGGAATGGGTTTGAAACAAAGACAGTGTCATGTTGAATGGGTTTCAATGCTGTGACCTATCCTGATAGCCTGGTTCACACTTGTGTTGGGAATGTTTCCAAATGTGGACCCTTTGGGAAACTGTCTTCCGACATTTCCAATGCAAATGTGGATCAGGCTTGGAAATTTGGGACCATTAATTTCTACATAAGTAACAACCATTCTGTGATGAAATGTTGAATGATGCATTGATATCAACTATGGATGTCCCTCAAGCTGAAGAACAAACGCCCGGATTTACTTTATAAAATTGACTACAAGTCTTCAAGATTAGTGTTACACAACTTGAATCATGAAAGTCTGTTGCCATTCCATTGGCTGTTCTGGCATTTGATTAGTAGAAATTTTATTTCCATCAATCACTTGCCAGAACTTTCAAAAGAAAGGTACACTTTTGCCTATTTTTTTATACTTTTCAATTTTATTTTAAAAAGGGCATTCATTTGTTATTAGGTTCGCCTGTGTTCAACCCAGCATTACAGTACCAACTGTTTAAATTGCACATAAAAGGAGTTCTGTTCTAAACTAAAAGCTCTTTGAGGAAAGCTCGATCCATTTTGGGTTAGGCCATAAAAAGACTTGGGATTCATTAACCTTTGTAGTTTAGGTCTACCTGGGTTCCAACAACCTTTGTAGTTTCTACTACAGCTCTACTAGGGTTTCTATGTCCATTGTAGTTTACAGCTCTACTACAGTTTTGGGAAACTGTCTTCCGACATTTCCAATGCCAATGTAGATCAGGCTTGAAAATTTGGGATCATTAATTTCTACATAAGTAACAACCATTCTGTGATGAAATGTTGAATGATGCATTGATATCGACTATGGATGTCCCCCAAGCTGAAGAACAAACGCCCGGATTTCCTTTATAATATTGACTACAAGTCTTCAAGATTAGTGTTACACAACTTGAATCATGAAAGTCTGTTGCCATTCCAGTGGCTGTTCTGGCATTTGATTAGTAGAAATTTTATTTCCATCAATCACTTGCCAGAACATTCAAAACAAAGGTACACTTTTGCCTCATTTTTTATACTTTTCAATTTAATTTTAAAAACGGGATCCATTTGTTATTAGGTTCGCCTGTGTCCAACCCAGCATTACAGTACCAACTGTTTAAATTGCACATAAAAGGAGTTCTGTTCTAAACTAAAAGCTCTTTGAGGAAAGCTCGATTCATTTTGGGTTAGGCCATAAAAAGACTTGGGATTCATTAACCTTTGTAGTTTAGACTACACGTCTACCTGGGTTCCAACAACCTTTGTAGTTTCTACTACAGCTCTACTAGGGTTTCTATGTCCATTGTAGTTTACAGCTCTACTAGGAGGGGTTCCAACAACTTTTGTAGTTTCTACTACAGCTCTACTAGGGTTTCTATGTCCATTGTAGTTTACAGCTCTACTACAGAATTTGAAACTAAAGTAGTATCTAAATGTAGTCCTATTTCAACGTAATCCTAACCAATGTTTTATCAACTGTCAACGCAGAACTAGTTTCATTATTCCTTTGTTAGGATATCACCAAGATTTTGATAGCCCAAAAAATTCAAATGTAGGACATGTAGCCCCTTTACATTATTTATACTGTAGGGTAGGATTTCTATGTCCATTGTAGTTTACAGCTCTACTACAGAATTTGAGACTAAAGTAGTATGTAAATGTAGTCCTATTTCAACGTAATCCTAACCAATGTTTTATCAACTGTCAAGGCAGAACTAGTTTCATTATCCCAACAGTTTTGTTAGGATATCACCAAGATTTTGATAGCCCAAAAAATTCAAATGTAGGACATGTAGCCCCTTTACATTATTTATACTGTAGGGTAGAGCTGACTTGTTCCCAGTATGGAGCCAATTAACCCAAATATCTTTGTCAATTTTATCCCTACACTGTCTTTGGGACAAAGTAGAAATTTTACATTGTCAAAAGAAGAGTAAGCAATCCTGAATCCCATTTCGGCAAAACCGCGATATATAATTCCCAATTTACCACAGCAGATTTTTGCAACATGTTGCAAATTCTCAGATGATTCCCGTTTCAACACACCAGATGTTTGCAATGTGTTGCAAAATCCCAAGATGTAGTTCACATTTCAACACACCAGATGTTTGCAACATGTTGCATTTTCCCCGAAGTATAATTCCCATTTCAACACACGGCGGTCACAACACACACACGGAGTTACCTCAGAGAGGAAGGCAGGATAGGGAAGGTATTCAAATGTGAGAGCCTAGCCTAGGACGGGGCAGATCACCGAAAGGGGTATCACCATGAACACTACGAGCCAGGGCTTTGATACTGGCTGCGATATCTTGCGTTTCCTGCAAAATAAGAGAGAGAATTGTGTTATGAGACACAGTCAATTCAGAGTTAACTATGTTTAGCTTAACTCTATACACAAAGAGCCCACTCTTGTCAGCCTAGTTAGCGAGTAGAGCGTCTGCCTTGTAAGCGATAGTTCGGTCGCGGGTTCGATTCCCACCCGGGACGGATTTTACCTTGAACGGATAAGGTTCGTTCTCGGAACGGCTAGCTTTTTTCTTGTCCTGTATTCCTCCCATTTCAGGACGATAGCAAGGACAATCAGGGATTTGAAATACCAACGAAAACGGTAGGCCTAAGACTAGTCTCTCATTGGAAGCGTAGAACGAGCTAAGTAGATGCGCAACTTTGAGTAGTACGTAGTCGGCTTTGCCAGACCTATGAAAATGATATAGAGTCTATAGATAAAGGGTCTCTAGCATTTTCATAGGTTTGGTTCTGCAGGTACTGAAGCGCTACCAAAAGTCACGCGCCTACGATTACAATGTAATACAAGCCTAAAGCCCAATATGACCTTGACCTTAGTCATCTTCTTGCCAAATGTTCCCCATAATATCGATAGCAAGGACAATCAGGGAGTTGAAATACCAACGAAAACGGTAGGCCTAAGACTTGTCTCTCATTGGAAGCGTAGAAACGAGCGAAGTAGATGCGCAACTTTGAGTAGTGCGTAGTCGGCTGCAAAACCAGACCTATGAAAATGATATAGAGTCTACCTATAGATAAAGAGTCTCTATCATATTCATAGGTTTGGTTCTGCAGGTACTGAAGCGCTACCAAAAGTCGCGCGCCTACGATTACAATGTAATACAAGCCTAAAGCCCAATATGACCTTGACCTTAGTCATCTTCTTGCCAAATGTTCCCCATAATATGTCAAAATACATAAGACCTTGTTTAGACTGCTGGGGTAAAGGAACTTATTAAAAGAGGATAAACAAGGTACAGTAGAACCTCGATTAATTCAACCTCCCATTATATTAACTCCAAAAATCGGGGGTTTTCCCTGTCTTTCAAGGAAATCCGACTTTAAAAGAGGAAGAGATAATTGAAAGTGTTCAAATAATGAGACAAATGACAAAGAAAACAATATCAAAGACATGTTTTTTGTTTGTTTCTTGGTTTGTTTTATTTAATTTCAAAATAAAAGGGTATTTCTTCCCCATTTTGTTCTCTTGTACTGCTAAATTTGGCCCTATTGTCATTGTTTTAAACGGAATTTCGATTATTTCAACTTTTATACAGAACCTCGATAATATGAACTACCCTCGGTCCCAATTAGTTGATATAAGGCAGGTTTAGTTCTATTCCATCATCATTTTTATATATATATATACTTTGGGTAATAGACACCTTGGTAAAAAAGAAAAGAAAATAATAATAATAATAAATTGCCCTAACTATGATGATGGAATAGAACTATGCTGGTATCTGTATTTTTCCTTTAGTATGTTCATTAAAAAATCCTCTCTATCACACATCTCCAGAAAAATATTTTACTCAATAGGTTGATCATAATATGTTGGTATTGAACACCAATATTAATATGTCTGTTATGTCTGTCTGTTATATTACAGGAACTTGCCAAAGAGCCTCCTATAGAAGAGTTGGGTCTCGGTGGATGGACACCATCGGGTATGGTACAGCAGTGTTTGGAATATTTGCACATCGGTCTCGATATGCCTTGGTGGCAGGCTATCATTGCAGGTAACATGTTTTGATTGAATCCATAACATATCCATCCTTTAAATACTGCTTCTTTAACAGAAGTCAGAGAGAAAAAGAGGCCTTGGGGCACAACCAGATTTTTTTTTCTTCGCTGATAAAGGAAGTTCGAAACACGCTGATTTCAATAGAAATGCTTAAAATTATCTAGAATTAGATCAGTTGGCTCGTCTAAGTAATTTGGGTGAAAAGCATGATGAAATCCTAAAAGCTAGGATAGTCTGTGGCATATATGACCCAGCTATGAGAGAGAGGTTGATGAGAGCACCCGACATGACCCTAAAAGAGGTTGTCAATTATTGTAGAATGTCTGAGGATGCTAAATCTAAAATAACTCAAATAGAGGATCAGAAAGAAAATACAGAGCCTCGAGTAGATGTGGCTCAAGTAAAAAAAACAGTGGAAATCAAATAAAATATCCACATATGGTGCGAGAGGTCAAATGAATTCTGAACAAAACTATGGTACGAGGGGTCAATATAATCCAAACAAAGGAAAGAAATTCAAATATCTGACCTGGCATGCCATAAGAGAGTGCCCAACATATAACAACGCATACTACGGTCTTATTCATGCGATCCTGAAGTAGGTTACCTATTTGAAAACACCAATAGGCCAGTGTACTTTAAATCAAGTTCACACCACCCTTTCTCCGTAACTAGGTATCTAGGAAATGTCCAAAGTCCAATTTTTAGAAGAAAGAAGAAATCAAGAAAATGTGACAAAATTTTTCAGTCTTCAATTTTTTGATTTTTAAATTTTAATGTTAATTTTTTTAAAAATTCCCGGTCATTTATTTTAGGTTATTTTAAAAAAATTGTCTGAGTGCCTGGTATGTTTACTGTATATGCAATATGTGCAGCATTAATGTGAATACTTTTCGCAACCAATGCTGCGCACATTGCATACACACTACACAGTTTGAAAAAAAACAGGCACTCATACAAATTGTGAAAACACGTTCAGGATAGAAAGTGTCCCTATCCCTAGTAGACTAAAAGATGTCCAGAAATTTTAACTCCAACCAGGGCCGTATTTAAGGGGACCCGGGTCCCCCTTCGAGCTTAGCATCCACCTCCACCCCCCTTGACAAATCCTGGATACGTCCCTGCTTCAGATATGTAGTTTTCAAAAGGTACTAGATTTGATTGGGTACTTTCCTGAGTATGTTGAGGCTTCATCGTCTGTATAAGCTGTGTCATCGTAGCGAGAAACTGCTGGAATTGATCTGCGTCCATGGTTGAATCGTTACGGAATCGTTGAATAAATCTTGAAAAACTTGAAATCTTGATTGAATTGAAGAATACTATAAAACTTTTTCACCTTCGTCGCCAACTTTTACGACTCAGTGGAAAGTCAAGATGAACAAGTTACACAGTTGTATTCTAAAAATATCGAAAAGTTATCAGAAACAAGTGCCGTACCTCCAATGGATAAATCAAACATTGGTTCTCCAGAAATAGTTGAGACAGTCACACCCACAAGTATCCCGGAAGCTCCTATGTCCAAGATTGCAGAACTAATTCAGGTAAAGTAGTTAATCATCAACATTATAATCCATTAGGTTGTGGTTATGTACCGGGTTGAGATGAGCTTGGACTAGGTGAGACATATTGTTTCTACAGTTTGGAATGGGAGTGGTAACTGAAAAACAAAGCAAGTTTACCACCTTGCCTTCCCCAACCTGGTACATAACCACAACCTTAGGTATTAATTTTTTTATATAGGTATATATATCCTTTGGGTAATAGGCGACTTGGTAAAAAAAGAAAAAAAAATTAATTGCCCTAACTATGGAATAGAAGTATGCTGGTATCTGTATTTTTCCTTTAGTATGTTCATTAAAAAATCCTCTCTATCACACATCTCCAGAAAAATATTTTACTCAATAGGTTCTTGGTACTTGATCATTATATGTTGGAATTTAACACCAATATTAATATCTAAGTCTGTTATATTACAGGAACTTGCCAAAGAGCCTCCTATAGAAGAGTTGGGTCTTGGTGGATGGACACCATCGGGTATGGTACAGCAGTGTTTGGAATATTTGCACATTGGTCTCGATATGCCTTGGTGGCAGGCTATCATTGCAGGTAACATGTTTTGATTGAATCCATAACATATCCATCCTTTGTACAGATGTTACTTTAAACTAATTAACTCTGTAATCAGAGCAGTTTGATAAATGCATTTTAATTGTTTCTCTCTCAGACAAGAGACACAAGTAAGTAAATTCTGTGATGTGAACCTGTGCCCCTCCAAATATATCAATCAGCTTTGAAAATGTTTTTTTTTTTCCAATTTATGTTTCAGCCACTGTGTTTGTTCGACTGTGCATGTTCCCCATTACTATCATGTCACAGAAGAATGCTATCAAAATGCATAACACATTGCCCGAGATGTCGATCCTGAGTTACGGTGTACCGTGTACTTTTATGGGGACACACATCCGACGCGCAGAAGCTCTTCATCATTCAGAAGAATTACATCCGTCTACTTAGCAATGCTGTACCCGAAGGTAAGGTACTAGCTAAGAAATGTTATTCTGGATTTAGACTAGTGTTTGAGGAAGGATAGAGTTAGAAACAAGAGAATCCGAGAGATAGTGAATGTAGGGCCACTAGGAAAGAAAATGTAGGCTGAGATGGTTTGGACATGTGGAGAGGAGAGATGAGAGTTACGTGGGCGATCCTGAGTTACGGTGTACTTTTATGGGGACACACATCCGACGCGCAGAAGCTCTTCATCATTCAGAAGAATTACATCCGTCTACTTAGCAATGCTGTACCCCGTGATTACCTATATAATTGTTTACCTATATAACTTAAGTAAAAAAGTATGTAAACAATTTGTTTTGAGTTGAAATACATGAAACTTTGAAACAAAGCATGTTTGATTTACAAGAAACTTAACCATTTTTCTTCCGCCTGCAGGTTCAATCGAAACAAACGAGTCAATTGTTAGTTTCTGCCCAACATGAAGGCATTTGATGCCTGTAGACTCTGCCTCAGTCAAACACCACACAGGGTAGTCAAGTCCTATCAAGTGCTGTTTCCGTGCAAATTTCCCAGGAGATCAAACCCACCCAAAGAAATAACACTGAAAACTGGTGTAGTCAAAAGAACAAGAGTGGTTTATTGTATTAATCACTATGGCAGGGGAAAACTTTCAGAATTACAACAGAATTTCAAAAAGACAAAAACGTTTCTTGTTCTTGTGACTACACCAGTTTTCAAAGTTATTTCTTTGGGTGGGTTTGATCTCCTGGGAAATTTGCACGGAAACAGCACTTGATAGGACTTCACTACCCTGTGTGGTGTTTGACTGAGGCAGAAATGCCTTCAAGCTATTAGGCTTCAAAGTTTTCAAAATAATAAAAATTAGTTTGACGGGGAAAAAAAGCTTGTATATTGTGCATATTTTGCAATGGAAATCATTACTCAGCCAACTGTAGAAAGGCTATACAAATGCCTATTCAGCATCGGTAACAAGTAATAAGAATAGAGCTTGTTGCCGATGTTTGATGTTAGGACATCAATCTGCTAGATGTAGAAGTATGTAGGCCAAAGTATAGTTCATGTCAGAGGTCTCACTTACATATATTATCATGTGTGATGGAAGGGCTAGTAAAGAGACTCAGAATAGTAGCCCACCTAGTAAACAGAATGTTCCGCAATCAGCTCTCCTCTTAGCGAATTTGCTACAACAGTAAGTCAAGCATGCAAACATAAGTAAAACCTACCAAACAATAAGAGTCCCTAGTACCCCACTGAAACTATGGCCACCTCGAGATTTTAAATCGTAGGTAGCCAAACTCATCAAAACGCAATGACAGAGGTCTTAGAACGACATCCCCGTCAATAAACTCAAAAGGATCAAACAAAAAGGATTGGCCCTCCAGTCAAAGGAACACCAGGATGGAGGGTGCACACAAGACTCAGGTCTACAGGCATCAAATGCCTTCATGTTGGGCAGAAACTAACATACGTGGCGACCGTGACAGGACACAGTGAGTAATATTATCAGTATTTTGATCTCCGTAGAATGTCTGATCTCAGCAAGTTGAAGAAGGAGAGAGGATTGTTGCGTACATCCATCACCAAAGCACATGCAAGGATCCAAACTGAACAAGAGATTAGTTCACTCAGTGGGGTTTTGGAGCTAATGACGATTGACACACAAACAAATTTTCACCCGAGATTTCTTCCACATAGGTCCAGATTTAGATACCTACAGTGGAAAAGTATGTTATATGACCTGACTTTTTTGTGCCTTGTGGTGGCACTCTACCCTGCTGGGAGGATGGTCAACATGGAGAGTCGAAGCCGACTGTCAAGACATACAGTTCGGGACTTCAGAGGTTGAGACTGCAGACCACAAATATGGAAGCAGAATGGAAGACTTGGTATCTGCAATACAAGATATTCCTGAGGGCCTCCAACTTGGAAGGCAAAGATGTGATATTGGATTCATTGGAAATATCGAAAGAGACTTGTCGAATTAGGGCATGTAGTCCCTTTACAAGTATCTCAACAGTTTAATGTTGCACCACTGTAAGTATGGTACCTAGTAGTCATGCAGGCAATTATAGTAAAGACCATCAAAGAAGTCATGGTAGTGGTCATGCAAGGAATGGTGGTGCATCTCATGGAAGTAAAAGTTATAATCACAGTGAATCTCAATCTTGCTTCATGGCAAGAAAAGTATTCCACAACCTTCCAAATGATGGTGTAGTAAAACTCTATAAATCTTACATCAAACCCATCATTGAATATGCCAATGTTGTATGGAACCCTTACCTAAAAAAAGATATAACACTTCTTGAAGATGTACAAAGATCTGCAACTAAACTTAACAAGGGGCTAAGAACCAAACCTTATGAAGAAAGAATGCAGATGTTTTGTTGAAACATGGGATGGAGTTTCATTGGACTTGTCCAGATGCTCTGGAAACCTGTAAGTAAGTAACCTTAATGAATATTCAAATTAATCTTGATCTAATGCAACTTTATGTGTTGAGGAAGAAGTTTCTTTCAACTGTGAAAATATGGATCCTAAAATTCACACATTGGAATCACTCCCTGATGTCGTGTTGAATTCCAGTGTTGGTGGAGAACTGAATTTGTATATTGATTCAGGCTGAACTGATCACAATGTCAATACAGATGCATATTTTGTGAACTACATGAAGTTGAAGAACTCTATTCCTATCTCAGTCACCTAAGAGGGTGAAGCTATGTATGCGATCAGAATTGGAACAATTCTAGGTAAAATTATTTGTGACTAAAATTTTCACCACCTGAAAAGTTGACAAATTGTTGTTATGCCCTGTTTCTAAAAGGCTGCACATCATCACACATTCAAGCAGCAGGACTAGGCCGGCTGATGCACTGATTAATGACACCAATGAGTGTTGAATTCTCCAGAGCTGCTGCTACACGCTCCTTATCAGCCAGCTGCTTGTTAATAGCAAACTCAGTCGAGTGAGACCCAGGTGTGATTTCAACAACAACTTTGAACCTTGCAGGCAATGCTCGGATAAGTCGAACCCGTATAGACAATCCTATAAGAGTGGCCATACTACAGTGTGGGATGGTGGGGGTGAAGTTAACTTTAATCTGGTTGGTTTCATTGTTTACCTGGAAAGAAAGGGCCATCAAAACATGGTTATAAACTGAACAAAGTGGAATCTTGATTTTTCATTAACTTTGCCTGTTCATTTCACAATAACTCTCAACTGGTTTGCCCAATTTTGAATAGATTTGGTACAGATCTTCAGCACTTTTGAGGGTACAACAACTATTACTTAGAACAATCTAAGAAGCATCAGTCGCAACTTACTTGAATCAAGCTAAGGTCAACAACATGAAGCTCTTCCAAAGTTAACGGATGTTCTGGATCATAAATGTTGCGAATAAGATCTGTGAACACAAAAAGAACAATCAAACAAATAATGGAAACTAAAAATATAATGAAGTTTGAAAAAATGCCAACGACTAACATTGCATTATTTTAGAATGTCTGTACATATTTCTCTTGTAAGAAAAACTCTCAAAGAATTGGTCCAATTTTGATGAAATGTTCAACACGAAGAATTATGCTGATTAGTTTTCTGAACTCCATTTGGCCATCGAGGACCTTTAGAGGCAGCTATGTTATCAGGTTATCTAATATATAAAAATGAATATTTGTTTGTGTATTTTCTCAAACTTTATGCCTGGCCAAACCGCATATCTGATTGCTATGAAACTTTGTGAACTTATTGCTCTCACTCCCATGAAGGTTATAGGCTATTTTCCGGTATGTTTTTGTTAAGCTACGCCAAGCAAGACCACTAAATGGATGAGTGACATGAATGGCCATGCCTTAAGGATTTCGGCTAGTCACACATAAGGAAGGCTTCTTACCAAATATTTCTCTGCTGTCAAACTCATCGGTAATGTAATCATTTTGGTCCTCGGCTGTGACGGGTCTGTCTTCACATTTGCTGTACAGAGTTGGGTTGATGTTCTCCAATACATCACCTCCTGGATTCATTGTGTATTAACACCACTGCCTTGGACGTAGGTTACCTATTTGAAAACACCAATAGGCCAATGTACTTTAAATCAAGTTCACACCACCCTTTCTCCGTGGGTAGGTATCTAGGAAATGTCCAAAGTCCAATTTTTAGAAGAAATCAAGAAAAATAAGAAAATGTGACAAAAATTTTCAGTCTTCAATTTTTTGATTTTTAAATTTTAATGTTGATTTTTTTAAAAATTCGCGGTCATTTATTTTAGGTTATTTTAAAAAAATTGTCTGAGTGCCTGGTATGTTTACTATATGCAATGTGTGCAGCATTAATGTGAACACTTTTCGCAACCAATGCTGCGCACATTGCATACACACTACACAGTTAAAAAAAACAGGCACTCATACAAATTGTGAAAACACGTTCAAGATAGAAAGTGTCCCTATCCCTAGTAAACTAAAAAATCTGGTGTGAACATCACACGACTTTCTATTACATTAAGTCGGACAGTTCTAAAAGTTTCACCATTCGATTCCGCGTAAAAAATCACGTGGGATCAACTATTCACTTGCTTATTTGGTAACGGTTCACAAATAAAAGGGAAATTTGTTGACACAGGGGAGTATCGAGATGGCAGACAATTCAATCACAAGGAAGTACAAAGGACTGTCATTTTGGATCCTTTCCCTTTATTTCTTCAAAGTTAGGTGCTAACTTACCTGAATTACTTATAGGCCTATTGTTGGGTCTAGCTGAAAGATCTGTGGGGATATTTGGTTGTAGCACTATGTTGAAAACAGGCGAGAAACTAGGCAACTGGGGCAGCAAACTGATTGTTACCTTGCCGCAAGTCAAAACCATCACTGGATTCCTTAGAAGTGGCTTGAAGATCTTGTAAGTTTTCAACTGACTGGATATTCGAGCTAAAAGATAAGGCGGACTTTGATCCTGAGAATGAACCATGTCCAAACTGTGCCCCTCCAGATGAGCTCAAGGATTGAGAGTTCTGAGATGCTGGTGGCGTGTTTGTCAAAGAGTTCTGACCAAACAGAGAGCCGTCAAATTGACTTGGGCTCTGGAAGTTGAATGGGGCTGGAGTAGAGGGTGTATAGCTGACAGATGGAGAGTCAGACTGAGATACACCTGAACTGAAGGAGGATGGCAAGTTGTAAGATTGACCAGATACAAAGGATGAACCTAACGGTTGGAAACTATAACTAACGGGTGGCTGCTGAGAGGCGAAATATTGACCGGACAGAGGTTGGTAATTGAAACTGGAGTAGTTTGTTCGAAGTTGTAAGATTGACCAGATACAAAGGATGAACCTAATGGTTGGAAACTATAACTAACGGGTGGCTGCTGAGAGGCGAAATATTGACCGGACAGAGGTTGGTAATTGAAACTGGAGTAGTTTGTTCTCAGACCCGATGATTGCTCAAATGTGTAAGACAGAGGAGATGTAGTGGTAACAGACTGTTCAATGGGTTGGAAGTTGTAACTAAAGGATGGTGGGTTGAAATATTGACCGAAAGGTTGAGAAGCAAAACTACCAGCAGCTGGAGATGCAGGAGTGGTTGTCACGGTGGACTTTTCGGATGAAACTTCGTTAGTACTCTCAGTAGGAGATACAGTAGAAGTTGATTGAACAGAGAGGGGAGAGCTAGTTGTGTATGACTGACCAGACAGAGGAGAAATGCTGGAGTATGATTGTCCAAATAAAGGAGAAACAGTTGTTGAATATGATTCGCCAGATGAATAGGATAGACCCGATAATGGAGAAACACTAGAATAGGACTGACCGAATAGAGGAGATGCAGTTGAGTAAGATTCACCAGATAAAGGTGCAAAGGATGAGTAGGACTGAACAGGTAATGGTGAAATGGAAGAGTATGAAACACCAGGAAGTGGTTGATAGTTGAAGGAATTGAAACGAGTCAAAGAGTTATCAAAGTTATAACTCACTGGAGAGACAGAGGATAAAGATGAGTCAAATGAAGGGAAACTGTAGCTAGTTGAAGGCAAGGAGTTGAAATATTGTCCGAATAGTTGAGAGTTGTAACTTCCCGACAGTGGGGTGGAGGAAGATGTGGATGTTACTGTTGGTTTTTCTGTTGATACTTGGCTTGATTTATCAATGGGAGATTCAGTTGTTGTGATTTGACTTGAGGGTGGTTGAGGTGTAGAAGAAGAAAGTGCAAGAGATTCTTTTGATAACAACAAAGGAGCTAAGGTAGAAAGAGATTGAGAAAATGCTGGTTGAGAGGAGGTGTAGCTAACAGTAGGAGGAGCAGGAGTTGATAGAGTATAAGGGGAAACGGTGGTGAAAGTTTGGTCACTGTAAGTTACAGCGGGAGCACTAAATGGTGAGATGGTGGATACTGATTGCTGAAGAGGTTGATAGCTATAGCTGACCTGAGGTGAGCTCACAAATTCAGAGTTGGACTTGAAAAATAATTCTGGTGCGACAGTTGTGCTAGTAACGATTGGTGCTGGTGATGGTGAATAAAGGAGAAACAGTTGTTGAATATGATTCGCCAGATGAATAGGACAGACCTGATAATGGAGAAACACTAGAATAGGACTGACCGAATAGAGGAGATGCAGTTGAGTAAGATTCACCAGATGAAGGTGCAAAGGATGAGTAGGACTGAACAGGTAATGGTGAAATGGAAGAGTATGATACACCGGGAAGTGGTTGATAGTTGAAGGAATTGAAACGAGTCAAAGAGTTATCAAAGTTATAACTCACTGGAGAGACAGAGGATAAAGATGAGTCAAATGAAGGGAAACTGTAGCTAGTTGGAGGCAAGGAGTTGAAATATTGTCCGAATAGTTGAGAGTTGTAACTTCCCGACAATGGGGTGGAGGAAGATGTGGATGTTACTGTTGGTTTTTCTGTTGATACTTGACTTGATTTATCAATGGGAGATTCAGTTGTTGTGATTTGACTTGATGGTGGTTGAGGGGTAGAGGAAGAAAGTGCAAGAGATTCTTTTGATAACAACAAAGGAGCTAAGGTAGAAAGAGATTGAGAAAATGCTGGTTGAGAGGAGGTGTAGCTAACAGTAGGAGGAGCAGGAGTTGATAGAGTGTAAGGGGAAACGGTGGTGAAAGTTTGGTCACTGTAAGTTACAGCGGGAGCACTAAATGGTGAGATGGTGGTTACTGATTGCTGAAGAGGTTGATAGCTATAGCTGAACTGAGGTGAGCTCACAAATTCAGAGTTGGACTTGAAAAATAATTCTGGTGCGACAGTTGTGCTAGTAACGATTGGTGCTGGTGATGGTACTAGAGGTTGGTATTGTACACTGTCTGAGAATGAGGCGAGTGGGGAGAATCCAAATGGAAACTGGTCAATTCCATTGGAAAATCTGCTGTCCAAAGTAACTGAGGATCCGAATATTGGAGCTGGTGCGTTGAAGGAAGATAATGGAGCACCTGAGATACTTGGGAACGATATGCCGTCAGAAAATGGAATGGATGGTTTTGGGTAATTAATTCCATTGGAAAATCTGCTGTCCAAAGTAACTGAGGATCCGAATATTGGGGCTGGTGCGTTGAAGGAAGATAATGGAGCACCTGAGATACTTGGGAACGATATGCCGTCAGAAAATGGAATGGATGGTTTTGGGTAATCATATCCCTCTTGTTCTGGAACTGGGAATGGAATAGAAGGCTTGGGATAGTCGTAACCTTCCTTAGGAGCTACAGTTGTAGTTGTAGTTGAAGGATATGGAGTAGTTGTTGATGGCGTTGTGTATTGGACTGATGTTTCACTCTCATCAGGTTTTACCACATTGACGTTGTTGTTAGATGGAGCGACTACTCTCTTGGGTATATCAACAGTGGTAGGGAAAATTTTATATCTAAAAATACTCATCCCCATGTAATAAAGAACCATTTGAAAGTGTCCAAAAATTATTTTATTTTATTTTTTTTTTTTTTTTTTAAAGTTCGAAGCAACATTGACTTTGGTTGATATTCCAAGATTTTAATCACAAATACCTACCTCGGAAATTTGAAACAAAAGGGTTTCATATTCCAATAAATTATGCCTTATGTGTGACTATGAAGCTAGATATTGGACCTACAGCTCAAACTCACTGAATTAAATTCTTTACTTCTTTCTTCCAATTGGTTCTAATTCAAACTCTAATCAAAGAATTCCTTATGAAGGATAAAAATGACTTCGTATTTTTTTGTGTATAAATTTAGAGCCCAAATGTTTGATGACAATGTGATTCGTTAACTTTTGGAATGTTTACTAACATGAAACTATGCATTTACCTATGTATTATGTGTACTAGATTTATGTATTAATGTACCTATTACATACATCGATATTATGTTGTATGGTATTAATGTTCACCTATATTTATGTTTAGATTGATTAGACTGCAACTCGCTAACTAATACTTCTAAAATTAACCAAACATACGGATGTATCATTACAGAGACTATAGGTAATGTATAGATATGTAGGTAATGAATGGGTGTTACATTCTAGATTCTAGAGGGCCCATCGTTAACACAGATCGCATCAGATTTAGGACTTTTAAGAGACTATTTGTACAGGGTGACTGAAAAGCAAGTACCTCAGGTATTGTAGGTAGGTATAGGTGCGTAATGGAAAATTAGAGAACCAACAGGAGAAGCATTTTCCTCCGGCATTTTTCTATCTAGATTTTAGAAGTTATTAAAAAAGATACACTTTTGAGGTACGTCAACAAAATACACTGACAACAAAATCAATTGAAGAGAGAGAGAGAAAGAGAGAGAGAGAGAGAGAGAGAGAGAGAGAGAGAGAGAGAGAGAGAGAGAGAGGGGACGAAAGCGAATGCAATTCTTGGTAGAACATTGGTTGCTTGTGGAAGTGGCCTTGGGATAGCGTTTACTCCTACAGTATTTGAGGCCTGTACTTCATTGTCCTTTGGTTGGAAAGACTTGGGTGGCACAATCTGTTTAGGAGAGACAAAGGTTGAGAAGCAAAACTACCAGCAGCTGGAGATGCAGGAGTGGTTGTCACGGTGGACTTTTCGGATGAAACTTCGTTAGTACTCTGTTTTCTAGGAGATAGATGGTTAGTACCTAATACCTTTTTTGTTTGAAAATTTTCCCTCCCCTCAAAATTCTGTAGGAATGTGAAAATTATCAAGGGGAAAAAAGTTATTGTAATCTGTTTCATGAAGGTACTTATTTCAATTTGACATGAAGTTACAATTATCAGCATAAAAAATTGGATTACTTCACTGGGTCATACTAAAACCTGGCTACTTCAAAATTCCATAAGTATGTCAAAGTTTTTAGAGGGATGTCTTGGAATTATTCTCTTCAAAATCATTTCTCAACCCACAATAAGTCACAGAGGCTTAGATGTAGAACATTGAGAATTAAAAGAATCATTTCAAAGTGGGCATTTATAAAAGCTTGGCTTAAACAAATCATCATATTCCGTATGTATTAAATTTGATTATCTACTTACCAATAGATCTGACGAGATAACTATGTCTTGTTTTCTAGAAGCGTAGACATCTAATTTACAGTTCAAACATTTGTGAAGCACCCAAGATCCTATATTGTGAACGGTGATGAGGGAATCCTGGCTCTTGCCAATGCTCTCCACTTGAACCAAGGGATGAATTTACTCAGTGGGGTCTATAATACACTGAAACAAGTACTAGTTTTAACACAATACCTACCAGGGTTTACTAACACAAAAGATTAACTCAAGGATTTTCCTATAATTAATGTCAAAATCTTGGATTTGGATTGAACTCAATCTTGAGATAGTCTAAAATAGTAAACCTTGCCCCAAGTCTCCACTACTCACCTTTTCACATTGTTAGCACCATTCAGTGGTGATTTGATTTGATATGGCGTAAACACCAAGGGACTATCATTATTACTTATGTTGTCTGTATCATTGACAACTTTCATTAGGCTCCTATGTTCCGTTTGTACTTTGGTACGCTCCTTCTCTAGGATTGAATATTGTTCTTCCGAGAACTGGCGTATTTTCTCTTCAATGTCAGAAGATATTTTTTGAAGATAGTTGGACACTTGCTGGTTCAATGAGGCCAACCGGGATGACTTAGCCAGTGGGTCTGAAAAAATAAAGCCAGATTTGTTAGAAATAAGAAGATAGAATTGGGAACAAAAACCTTTGGTCATCTAATTGCTGTTGTATCAATATTGGAATTTCTAGGTGATGGCAGACCATTCAATCACAAGTAAGTACAAAGGACTGTCATTTTGGATCCTTCTCCCTTCATTTCTTCAAAGTTGAGTGCTCACTTACCTGAATTACTTAAAGGCCTATTGTTGGGTCTAGCTGAAAGATCTGTGGGGATATTTGGTTGTAGCACTATGTTGAAAACAGGCGAGAAACTAGGCAACTGGCGAAGTTCTTTTATTTGAACAGGGTCATTCTGAAAATAAGAAAACAGATTGATCAAATGTGACCTTGGACAATGGGAGATGTTCTCTAGAAGATAGGTGGGTCATATTAGAACCTGGCTACTTCAGAATTCCATAGGCATGTCAAATTTTTTAACGGGTGTTTTAAAATTATCCTGTCTTCAAAATCATTTCTCAACCCACAATAAGTCACAGAGGCTTAGATGTAGAACATTGAGAATTAAAAGAATCATTTCAAAGTGGGCAACATATCTGATTGCTATGAAACTTTGTGAACTTATTGCTTGCACTCCACTCCCGTGAAGGTTATAGGCTATTTTCTGGTTCGTTTTTGTTAAGCTACGCCAATCAAGACCACTAAATGGATGAGTGACATGAATGGCCATGCCTTAAGGATTTCGGCTAGTCACACATAAGGAAGGCTTCTTACCAAATATGACATTGAAGAGGCTGCGGACCAAAGTTTATTTATAGTTGTGAAGATTCCGAAGATGTTACTGTGAACTTGGTTGAGGTGAATATGTTTTCCACTTACGAGTCGCTCTGCCCCCCCTAGGACAGACAAGTCATTATTTGGGCAAAGCAACGAAGATTTAAAAGAAGACAAGTATCAAGGACACCCACCTACCTGAAGATCTTCTGGATAGCGCATCTTCAAAACAAAATTCCAATGGTCTGGTTCAAACAAAGAGCAAGCTCGTCAAAAAGTGCAGACAACTTGGTAATGTTGCAAACTTGTTATTAAATTACATACAAATCACCTACTTGAAATTGCCGATTTAAAATGCTAATATCATAAGAAAATGGGAATGTTAGTAATTTTTTTTATTACTTACCTGAAGTAGGAAAAAAAAGGGAAAAATACATCTACGAGTTGAAAAAAAAATGTTGGTTATTTTCAGGAAAAGACTTGGTCCAACCTCCAAACTCTGAGGGGGTTGGAATGATTGGATTTTTTCCAAAGGGTAAAGGTTTTGCTTATTTGCTTCCTTTATTTTTGCTATGCTAATCATATGATTAAAAATTAAATACATAATAATATATCTAATAAAAATTAAATATCATAAGTCATCATTCGTATAAATAAATTACATTTTATTTTTTTACAGCGTTACAAAATTAAAAATAAAAAAGTTGAGCAATGTAAAAATCCTAATCTTATTTTGGTAACCAAATTTGGTAACACAATAGTTTGAACACTTTCAACTTCAACAACAAGCGTGTTTATTACCTTGTACAGATGTACAGTTTATTCCCACAGTTTCTCCGAAATAAACTGTCAAAAGGGAACTTTTTCAAATTATTTATTATCCCCGTGTCATTTTCCAATCACCAAAACATTTTTTTCATATTGGAGTCTCTTTTGCCTAACTTTAAGGTACATTTTTTTTACATCCATGCCTTTCCGGGAACGGAATAGTTTGCTTAGAATTTCGCGAAATAAACTGTCAAAAGGGAACTTTTTCAAATTGTTTATTATCCCCATGTCATTTTCCAATCATCAAAACATTTTTTCCATATTGGAGTCTCTTTTGCCTAACTTTAAGGTACATTTTTTTTACATCCATGCCTTTCCGGGAACGGAATAGTTTGCTTAGAATTTCCGCCCAGGCCGTGGTTCGAACCCACAGTACCTCCGCGTTAACTATTCGACGTTAACTATTCGAGAGGTAGGCTATCCACATAATTACCCAGTTTTATTTCTATCTACCAACACTGATTCGAACTCAGTACCTCCGCGTTAACTATTCGACGTTAACTATTCGAGAGGTAGGCTATCCACATAATTACCCAGTTTTATTTCTATCTACCAACAATGGGGTGAGTAACTTTTTTGTAGAAAAAATGTACTCGTATATTGAGTTATTGACTAGTTTTTTTTTCCGGGTACATAACAGTGGATTCATACCGACATAATCACAAAGCATTTAACTAGGCATACTATAAAACTAGCATTGGAACATGAATCTATTTGTTTTTAAATTCTATTGTCTACACTTTACATTGTTATGAGATTTATGATAAGGTATCATTATGATTTCTATGTAGATCATGAAACATGAGGAATGCAAGCTTATTCATTTCTTTCTACATGAAAGTGATGATAGCTTTGACATTTATGGCAAGGAAATGGGCATGTTGGTTGAATCCAACTTTTATTTTGTGACTGTTATCAAGTTTTTATTTAGTTTTTAGGTGATTTCCTTTTTACTTGAATGGGAAATGGGCATGTTGGTTGAATCCAACTTTTATTTTGTGACTGTTATCAAGTTTTTATTTAGTTTTTAGGTGATTTCCTTTTTACTTTCAAAATTTCAATGTTTCCCAAGGAGATATCTTCCTTCTCTTCACCTGATTTCCTGGGAGCTTCTTGTACTTTGCTTTGACTGAAGGACGCAGCAAACTGATTGTTACCTTGACGCAAGTCAAAACCATCACTGGATTCCTTAGAAGTGGCTTGAAGATCTTGTAAGTTTTCAACTGACTGGATATTCGAGCTAAAAGATAAGGCGGACTTTGATCCTGAGAATGAACCTTGTCCAAACTGTGCCCCTCCAGATGAGCTCAAGGATTGAGAGTTCTGAGATGCTGGTGGCGTGTTTGTCAAAGAGTTCTGACCAAACAGAGAGCCGTCAAATTGACTTGGGCTCTGGAAGTTGAATGGGGCTGGAGTAGAGGGTGTATAGCTGACAGATGGAGAGTCAGACTGAGATACACCTGAACTGAAGGAGGATGGGAAGTTGTAAGATTGACCAGATACAAAGGATGAACCTAATGGTTGGAAACTATAACTAACGGGTGGCTGCTGAGAGGCGAAATATTGACCGGACAGAGGTTGGTAATTGAAACTGGAGTAGTTTGTTCTCAGACCCGATGATTGCTCAAATGTGTAAGACAGAGGAGATGTAGTGGTAACAGACTGTTCAATGGGTTGGAAGTTGTAACTAAAGGATGGTGGGTTGAAATATTGACCGAAAGGTTGAGAAGCAAAACTACCAGCAGCTGGAGATGCAGGAGTGGTTGTCACGGTGGACTTTTCGGATGAAACTTCGTTAGTACTCTCAGTAGGAGATACAGTAGAAGTTGATTGAACAGAGAGGGGAGAACTAGTTGTGTATGACTGACCAGACAGAGGAGAAATGCTGGAGTATGATTGTCCGAATAAAGGAGAAACAGTTGTTGAATATGATTCGCCAGATGAATAGGACAGACCTGATAATGGAGAAACACTAGAATAGGACTGACCGAATAGAGGAGATGCAGTTGAGTAAGATTCACCAGATGAAGGTGCAAAGGATGAGTAGGACTGAACAGGTAATGGTGAAATGGAAGAGTATGATACACCGGGAAGTGGTTGATAGTTGAAGGAATTGAAACGAGTCAAAGAGTTATCAAAGTTATAACTCACTGGAGAGACAGAGGATAAAGATGAGTCAAATGAAGGGAAACTGTAGCTAGTTGGAGGCAAGGAGTTGAAATATTGTCCGAATAGTTGAGAGTTGTAACTTCCCGACAATGGGGTGGAGGAAGATGTGGATGTTACTGTTGGTTTTTCTGTTGATACTTGACTTGATTTATCAATGGGAGATTCAGTTGTTGTGATTTGACTTGATGGTGGTTGAGGGGTAGAGGAAGAAAGTGCAAGAGATTCTTTTGATAACAACAAAGGAGCTAAGGTAGAAAGAGATTGAGAAAATGCTGGTTGAGAGGAGGTGTAGCTAACAGTAGGAGGAGCAGGAGTTGATAGAGTGTAAGGGGAAACGGTGGTGAAAGTTTGGTCACTGTAAGTTACAGCGGGAGCACTAAATGGTGAGATGGTGGTTACTGATTGCTGAAGAGGTTGATAGCTATAGCTGAACTGAGGTGAGCTCACAAATTCAGAGTTGGACTTGAAAAATAATTCTGGTGCGACAGTTGTGCTAGTAACGATTGGTGCTGGTGATGGTACTAGAGGTTGGTATTGTACACTGTCTGAGAATGAGGCGAGTGGGGAGAATCCAAATGGAAACTGGTTAATTCCATTGGAAAATCTGCTGTCCAAAGTAACTGAGGATCCGAATATTGGGGCTGTTAAAAATTTTTTTCACAATTTTTTTTTTTTTTTTTTTTTTTTTTTTTTGAAGAACAAGAAAGAAGAAAAGTTGACCGTACGAAAATCATTGAAAATAGTTTACTTACCTAATGCTACGTATTGAGACTTGAAAGCTTGAGATTAATCGGGGTTCAGCACACCTCGTCTGTTTTGTCGCAAATTCAACCAGTTCCACCATTCTGTTCTCACGTTACTCACTGGGTCTCACTGAGTGCACCCCAAAACTAAAAAAAAAAAAATAGAAAGCAAAAAGTAAGTGCATTAAAAGTTCGTCACCAAACTAGGTAATTGTATTTTCCTTTCGGAAACGGAACCGATTTTGATGGCGCACCACATTGGATTTCTTCTGGTTTTCCAGGTACAGGCGCTATCACACCAAAAGAGGAAACGATCTTCAGAAGAGGGAAAATTCCGAAATAAAAATACGACTCTGCTGAATGGACCTACCTACCTACCTACCTACCTACCTACCCCAAAACTGAAACACCTACGTAATAATAAAAAAAAGTCCATCAAAAGTTCGTCACCAAACTGTGTAACCTCCTGTCTTGATTACCCCATCAATACCAGAGCCATTGTCACCCGCGTCACCCTAAAACCTGTTCTCAAAGTCCATCTCCACCAAGATGATGTAAGACTTAATTAAATTAGACTTGGCGACCAACTGCTCCGTTGATGTAGGTACCTACCTACCTAACTACCCCGAAACTGAAATACCTACCTAATAATAAAAAAAAGTCCATCAAAAGTTCGTCACCAAACTGTGTAACCTCCCGTCTTGATTACCCCATCAATACCAGAGCCATTGTCACCCTAAAACCTGTTCTCAAAGTCCATCTCCACCAAGATGATGTAAGACTTAATTAAATTAGACTTGACGACCAACTGCTCCGTTCAATAAGGCCAAGAGCAAAGCTGCATTAGAGGTGACATCAATTTCACAAAACTTTTTATCGTCAAACAATTAATTTTGAATTAATCTTTTATTCAGGGTGGTCCCCAAGACTCGATGACTAAAAGCTATGTTCACACAGTAGATCGAAGAGGTGAAAAGGTACGCGAATCTCAGTTGTCGAGGTTGTGCACGGTCTTATTAAACGTCGATCGCAAGCCTAGTTAGCTTAGCTGGTAGTGCGTCTGCCTTGTAAGCGCTAGGCCGCGGGTTCGATTCCCGCCCGGGGCGGATTTTATTCTGATTGGAGCAAATGTTGGTTGAGGAGTGGAAGGTCTGGGAGAAGATGGGAGAGAAGAGAATGTAGGTCTTGGTGAGGATGGTAATTTAGCAAAGGTAGGATTATTGTTTGAGTTATCTCCGAGCTCATTAGAAGTTATTTCATCATGGTGATGTAAATCCCATAATTTCAGAATATCACATAGAAACTTTTGCTGAGGATCGCCCTGTTCACAGATATAATGGTTGATTCTAATCTTGTCGGGATTTACAGCAGGGAGCAAATGTTGGTTGAGGAGTGGAAGGTGCATAGGTGACTACAGGTCTGGAAGAAGATGGGAGAGGTGCGAATGTAGGTCTTGGTGAGGAAGGTAATTTAGCAAAGGTGGGATTATTGTTTGAGTTATCTCCAAGCTCATTAGAAGTTATTTCATCATGGTGATGTAAATCCCATAGTTTCAGAATATCACATAGAAACTTTTGCTGAGGATCGCCCTGTTCACAGATATAATGGTTGATTCTAATCTTGTCGGGATTTACAGCAGTGAACCTGTTGGTTTGAGCGGCAGTTTCCAGATCTGGTTTCGCAATTCTTGGTAGAACATTGGTTGCTTGTGGAAGTGGCCTTGGAATAGCGTTTACTCCTACAGTATTTGAGGCCTGTACTTCATTGTCCTTTGGTTGGAAAGACTTGGGTGGCACAATCTGTTTAGGAGAGAAAGACTGAACTGGTTTCAATGGTGGAAGTCTGTTAAACGTAGGGGTTGGTTGAGGAGACAGTTTGGGCAGGGCTGGTAATGGTCTCAATGTAGAGGGTGGTAGTGGTTGAACAAAAACGGGTCTTGGTTTGCTTTGGAAAGGTTGAAGTTTTGGTTGTGGCACATACTGGGGTTGTACAGTAGATGGCAGTGGTTGTAATTTAGGAAGTGGTTGAGGGGCAGGTCTAACGTAAGTTGTCTGTGGCAATGGTTGTAACTTGGGCAGTGGTTGATAGACAGGCTTCACGTTAGTTCCTTGTGGTAGAGGCTGCAGTTTGGGCAAGGGCTGGTACACTGGTTTCACATAAGTATATTGTGGCAGGGGTTGAAGCTTGGGTAGAGGTACAATCTTGGGTTGTACAGTGCTTGGTAATGGTTGATACACTGGTTGTGGTGTGGTTGGTTTTGGCAGACTGGTTTCAATGATGGAAGTCTGTTAAATGTAGGGGTTGGTTGAGGAGACAGTTTGGGCAGGGCTGGCAATGGTCTCAATGTAGAGGGTGGTAGTGGTTGAACAAACACGGGTCTTGGTTTGCTTTGGAAAGGTTTTGGTTGTGGCACATACTGGGGTTGTACAGTAGATGGCAGTGGTTGTAATTTAGGGAGTCGTTGAGGGGCAGGTCTAACGTAAGTTGTCTGTGGCAGTGGTTGTAACTTGGGCAGTGGTTGATAGACAGGCTTCACGTTAGTTGCTTGTGGTAGAGGCTGCAGTTTGGGCAAGGGCTGGTACACTGGTTTCACATAAGTATATTGTGGCAGGGGTTGAAGCTTGGGTAGAGGTACAATCTTGGGTTGTACAGTGCTTGGTAATGGTTGATACACTGGTTGGGTTTTGGCAGAGGTTGTAACTTGGGCAATGGCTCAGCTGGTTTCTCTTGAGGAGGTGCTACATAGACAGGCTGGGCCTGGTTGGCCTGAGGAAGTGCAAAGTCAGATGGTGGTAAGTTTTGGCAGAGGTTGAAACTTGGGTAATGGCTCAGCTGGTTTCTCTTGAGGAGGTGCTACATAGACAGGCTGGGCCTGGTTGGCCTGAGGAAGTGCAAAGTCAGATGGTGGTAAATATTCACGGTTCAATAGCTCTTGAGCTGCTGGGAGAGGTTCATATTTAGATACAACGCTCGATGCTTCTGATAGATTTGGTTCAGAATACACATTGTGCGAACAAGGAGTCTGACAGTACACACTAGTCAATCCCAAAAGAGATAAGATGAGAAGTTTGTTTGTCATCTGAAACAAAGAAAATAATAAAACTGATGATCGGAGGAAAAAATCAACTCAAAGAAGTACTTTATCGTAGATACAAAATAAATAATGGTGGTAAGTTCGTCAAAAACTCCCTTGCCGAAACTATGTGAATAACAAACTCACATGTTGACTAATCAATTCATCATGGACAAGAGGATAAACAAATTAAATTCTATGATTTTCGCAACTCTTTTCGCGTCTGTTGGAATGGGAAAGGATGAAGTATTGGATGCGATTAGGTTCTCCATCAGACACTCTCAGGAGCCATTTAACCCATGATATACAAGGTGGTACAAAAGGTGAGTTAGGTACCGTGATTTAAAGAAGGACTCTTTTTTGTAATATTTCCTAGATATCTATTTTTTCTTCAGTGTTGATCAAATTGAAAAAGTACCTAGTCCAAAATCCAAGAAGACAATTCCAAAAATCGTTCAAAATTTAGGAAAATACATGCCTAAATTATCTAAGTTTCTATGATTTTTTTCTGACACTGAAACTTTTTTGTTCTATTTGGTATTTTAGGACCTACTGGTAGCTCAAATTGAGAGCATTTTCCGATCCAGTTTATGAGTTTATAGAGAATTTAGAAGTAAAAAAGTGCTGCTTTTACCCAATAAATCACCCAGTAAAGTGTGGTAGGTACATTATCTTTTAAACACCCTGTATGTTAATAGACAGACCTCATACATCCATTATAAATGTGTATTTACACTTTAGATAGGTACTTGTTGAGTAGAATTATATCAACTCAAAGAAGTACTTTATCGTAGATACAAAATAAATAATGGTGGTAAGTTCGTCAAAAACTCCCTTGCCGAAATTATGTGAATAATAAACTCACATGTTGACTAATCAATTCATCATGGACAAGAGGATAAACAAAATTAAATTCTATGATTTTCGCAACTCTTTTCGCGTCTGTTGGAATGGGAAAGGATGAAGTATTGGATGCGATTAGGTTCTCCATCAATTTGACCTATGGGGCGTACGGAATTCCAACCTCTAATTACTCAATTACTCTACAAAAAGTACAAAATTCAAATTACTAAATACCTACTCAACAAAAAGTAGACACAAATAACCAATTACTTGAAAAATATAGAAGATTCAAATAACCAATTACTCAAAAAGTAGAAGATACAAATCGATCATAAACTACCTGGTAGATACTTGTCTGATTGTGGGAGTGAACCGTTCTTCTGAATCTTCTAATTAATCATAGAATTTACACTTTCCAGTGCCGCATCTTTGATACCTAGTATCTACGTATTTGATTATGAAGCTTTGCCAATTCTTTAAAAAATAATATTGAATTACATGTAGGTAATATTTTGTGAGACTTGATTCGAATTCGAGATAAGAAGAGACAAATTAATTTATGAGATTACGTGAATCTCACCCAGGATAACTGATTTTGATTTCCTAATGATATTACGTGCAGAAATTTCATGCCACAGGTGGGATTGAACCCACGCCTTCTTGCTATTACCTGGCAAATACGGTACGACAGAAACAAATGACGAGTTGCCTTTTAGCCTCATAAAAATGTAGCAAAAAAATCTGGTGTGAACATCACATCACGACTTTCTATTACATTTGTGGAATACGTATTAAAAAAAAAATATGTGAAAATTTTTCTGAGTCCCAAGCCGCCTATATGGCGGCCGATTTTTGGTGGAAAATTTTCTATCCTAAAATGCTCCCCGTGTAATAAGGGATCATTTAAAAGTGTCCAAAAATTGAACTTCTTTTTTTACTTTCTTTTTTTTTTAATATTTTTCTAAGTCCAAGAATCTGCCGCCGATGGCGGCCAATTTTTGGTCGAAAATTTTTCTTTCTTCCAATTGGTTCTAATTCAAACTCTAATCAAAGAATTCCTTATGAAGGATAAAAATGACTTCGTATTTGTGTGTATAAATTTAGAACCCAAATGTTTGATAACAATGTGATTCGTTAACTTTTGGAATGTTTACTAACATGCATGAAACTATGCAACATAAAATGAATTGTGAATGAAATAATATACTTGAGTATTTTGTTGAAAAAAAAAAAAAATGCATTTACCTATGTATTATGTGTACTAGATTTATGTATTAATGTAGGTACCTATGACATACATCGATATTATGTTCTATGTTATTTATGTTCACCTATTATATTTATGTTTAGATTGATTAGTCTGCAACTCGCTAACTACTTCTAAAACTAAGCAAACATACGGATGTATCATTATAGAGACTATAAATAGGTAATGTATAGATATGTAGGTAATGAATGAGTGTTACATTCTAGAGGGCCCATCGTTAACACACATCACAGATCGCATCAGATTTAGGACTTTTAAGAGACTATTTGTACAGGGTGACTGAAAAGCAAGTACCTCAGTTATTGTAGGTTAGGTATAGGTGCGTAATGGAAAATTAGAGAACCAACAGGAGAAGCATTTTCCTTCGGCATTTTTCTATCTAGATTTTAGAAGTTATTAAAGATACACTTTTGAGGTACGTCAACAAAATACACTGACAACAAAATCAATTGAAGAGAGAGAGAGAGAAAGAAAGAGAGAGAGAGAGAGAGAGAGAGAGAGAGAGAGAGAGAGAGAGAGAGAGAGAGAGAAGAGAGAGAGAGAGAGAGAGAGAGAGGGAACTGCAACGGCTAACGTGTTACTGTCCCGAAAGCGAAGAGAGAAGAAAGACAGGATAGGAGAGAAAGCTGGCCGTTCTGAGAACGAACCTTATCCGTTCAGGATAAAATCCGCCTCGGGCGGGAATGGAACTCGCTATCTAGCGCTTACAAGCAGACGCGCTACCATTTAAACGGGCGTTTGTCGATTCCCCCGAATTTTTGATTTGTTTCTATTTCCGGTGTTCTATTCCCCCGATGAAATATTTGGGTAGCCATGGACTGGATGTTCTATTCCCCCGATCTTGTGTGTACAGGTATAAAATTAGAGTATGTCAATTCCCCCTCATAACAAGATATTAATTATGAAAAACCTTGATTTCGAATGGTAATGTTTTGAAGTTCATCTGGTAATCATCAGAGATGTGCAAAATGCTTTTGAAAACCAATTTGAAATGCAAAATGTAAAATGCCTCTAGAAAACCAATTTGAAATGTAAAAACCTAATCGTATATTGTGGAAATGTTTCAGTTTTTGTTCATGTTAATTAATTGACCATATTTTAGACTGGACCCACCAATACTACTCATACTCAGACACACAGTAGGCAATATAAGTAAAATTATAATTACACTAGACCTATGACCAACACCTACAAACAAAACCAACTCTCAATATTCTCAAAAAATCTATGATGCACGATGAATTTGATGAGTTGTTTGAGTTATGTATTAGGTACATACTATATTATATGGGCCATATTGAGTGTCTCTACCATAACTACCTTTCAAATTATTTAACATCTCTGATTGCTTTTGTCATTAGACCATGCTAAGGACCCGTTAGCTTCCTCAATTAACTGCTTGGTTATCTGTGTTAAACTGTTTAACATTTAGCATGTTAACAAGCACACTATTGAATCAAGTGATCAATAGATACCTACCCACACTTGATGAAGGGATAAGAATATAGAGCCACGGATAGTCCAGTGGTAACGCGCTTGCATGGCATGTAAAAGGTCCCAGGTTCGATATTCACAATCGGAAGAAAAAAAAATCCACTTGTAGGTATTTGGATTGAAAATATTTCAAATGTGTCAACCATGATAGAAAATATATGTATGTAAGTGCAAGTTGGTATTATAGTGCACTTAACTAGTAAAGTAGGAAAAGCTTTGCGAAATTTTATAAATCCACAATTGAGACTATACCTCTACCTATATGCCACATCCACTAATGAAGGTTGAAATTTATTACAGCAGGAAATAATGTGAGTGCAAATCATAGGAACTTTGACACATCCACCAATGGGTATTGAAATTATAACATGGAATAGGTAGGTAATGTGAGTATCATATATCATGGAAAATTTGGCACATCCACTAAAAAGTATTGAAATTATAACATCAGGAGAAAATGTGAGAGCCCCAGGACCCCAGATCATCGAATAATATTGACATATCAACTAATTATTAGTAGGTAATTATGTATTGAACTTTAAAGCGAGGAAGAAGAATATTAGAACGGTCTCTCAATAGACTTTTTAGACCACGGAATATTTTTTTTTTAACATGCTGTGACACATTTCGTACGTTATGCTTGATGTGCAGAGTATATTAAAATAAATAAAATAAATAATACGAGGTAGTAGGTACTTCACATCTTTACTCATGTATTGGTCACGAACTCACGAGAAAAATCAGGTGAGAGAAATTTTCCGGTTCTCAATCATAATTCATTTTCTATCCTTTTTCACTATGATTTCGGCACAAGTGGTAACAAATGTTTAACGATCAGTTAGATGTTATAGGTACAAAGAGAGTGCTTTCTCTGATTTTTTGTTAGCAGTTGGTATTCAGTAGGTATTTATAAGTTTTCCAAGTAGGGTAACAAGAGAGGAAAAACACTCCAGATAGGTACTCCAGAAGTCTCTACATAAAAAAGGAAAATTGTTAAATTAAATCATTTGGTAGGTTTGTGCCCACACAAAGACCTGTGTCCAAGAAAGAAAAGAGGACAAAATATTATCTACCAAAGGCTCATCTGCAAAAAAGGAGAAAAATCACTGATCCTCATTTCTTACCATTGTTCAAGCGGACACCATTCCAAGAAAAAAGATCACAACCACAAACTGAATTCGACGGAAAGTCGCACAAATCAAAAGCACACAGAACACCGGGGTAAATGTAGACGCACTGGGGACACTCGGCGCGGACAACAGTCTAGTCGGAGATTCAAATCTCAACTGAAGATAAGCTCGGACTCATCTGGTCTTGGACCAGGAGGATGGACCTAGTCTGCACGTATCAAGATCATAAATTATTCAATCCGACACAAAATACCCGACGCGGGGGAAATGTTTGGTACAAACGCCGCGTAATGTTGAGGTCAAACGAGGCAAAACGTACGATTTTGTGTCTTAAGCGGCTGTATGACGTACGATAGAACGATAGCGTGTGATTTATCGTACGAAGAACGAAGAACTCGGAATCGCATACTTTTTTTTTATTTTTTAAGAAGTTTGACAGAGGGAACTGTAACTGCTAAAAGATCTTATCGTCCCAAAATTGAAGAGAGAAGGAAGACAGGATAGGAAAAAGCCAACCGAGAACAAACATTATCCCATCAGGATAAAATCCGCCCCGGGCGGGAATCGAACCCGCGGCCTAGCGCTTACCAGGCAGACGCGCTACCCACCAAGCTAACTAGGCTGGCGCCAAAGTTTTTTTCTTTGCTGAATTTGACTTGACGTTTGAGAACAACTCATTACATCTGGTTCTAATGAAGAGTACAGAACATTAAGCACCTACCTAAAGAGTAACATTCGAAATCTTCAGGAGATATGATTTTAATCTACGTCAATACATACAGTACATAGGTACATACCTTCAAGGAATTATGTAATTCTATCCTATGAAATTCTGTATGATGAGTTGATGAGTGATTGTAGGAACAGTGAGTGTAGAAATGGTAACTATATATCTAATTCACTTACTTACCATCATTTTCCAGGTGTTCTCGGTGGATCACTGGAGTTGAGCAACGTTGCGTGTATTTGGTATCCAAACAAGTGACATTACGTGCTTCTGGCTATTTCGGAGTGTCCCTACTCAGTACTTACAGCCTCATAAGAGTCATGAGGAAAACTGAGGACCTGATTCTAATTCTCTAATCCCATCGCAAAGGCAGGAAAGACTGGTAAAATAGACCTATGACCTTACAGAGTGCCAGTCACATGCCAAAAGAAGAAAAATAAGAAGAAGAATGGAGATGAGGAGAAGAAGAAGGAGAGGAGGAGAAAGAAGAAGAAGAAGGAGGAGGAGGAGAAGAAGGAGAGGAGCAGAAGAAGAAGAAGAGGAGGAGGAGAAGTAGAAGAAGGAGGAGAAGAAGAAGGAGAGGAAAACAAGTCCCAGGTACCTAGTTAATAAGGGATAAAGAAAACAAATGTAATTACGTACGTACCTATGTACCGGTCGCTTTAAACTCTTGACGTTTGCGCACCACCTTAACATTCTTGATTGAAATTGGTGGATGTGTCCAACTGCTCAAATTCACCAATTCAACACAGCCTCATAAGAGTCATGAGGAAAACTGAGGACTGAGGACCTGATTCTAATTCTCTAATCCCATCGCAAAGGCAGGAAAGACTGGTAAATAGACCTATGACCTTACAGAGTGCCAGTCACATGCCAAAAGAAGAAAAATAAGAAGAACGGAGATGTGGAGAAGAAGAAGAAGAAGAAGAAAGAGGAGAGGAGGAGGAGAAGAAGAAGGAGAGGAGAAGGAGAAGAAAACAAGTCCCAGGTACCTAGTTAATAAGGGATAAAGAAAACAAATGTAATTACGTACTTAGGTCTTAGGTACCGGTTGCTTTAAACTCTTGACGTTTGCGCACCACCTTAACATTCTTGATTGAAATTGGTGGATGTGTCCAACTGCTCAAATTCACCAATTCAAGAGAGTTCTGACCAAACAGAGAGCCGTCAAATTGACTTGGGCTCTGGAAGTTGAATGGGGCTGGAGTAGAGGGTGTATAGCTGACAGATATTTTATATCTTAAAATACTCCCCATGTAATAAGGAACCATTTGAAAGTTTTTGTTTTTTTTTTTTTCGAAGTTCGAAGCAACATTGACTTTGGTTGATATTCCAAGATTTTAATCACAAATACCTCGGAAATTTGAAACAAAAGAGTTTCATATTCCAATAAATTATACCTTATGTGTGACTATGAAGAGTATGAAGCTAGATATTGGACCTACAGCTCAAACTTACTGAATTAAATTCTTTACTTCTTTCTTCCAATTAGTCAGCTCCCATGGCGTAGTGGTCACTGCGCTCGCCTTGCACGCGGGAGACCCGGGTTCGATTCCCGGCGGGGTCAAGAAATTTGATAGTTTTTGATGCCCCATTAAAGCTCGAAAAAATACCGTTCTTAGACTTCTCTAGAGCTTATGATAACATTCCTAAAATGATAAATACATCAGCATACGTAAAGACGAGAATTTTTTTCTTGATTATCTATTAATTTTAATTTTATTCTTCATTTTGAAAGGTTTCAGAGTTGTGCTTGATTTATCGGTTTGCACTCTTGATAGAGAGAACTTATCGCCTTATCATCCCAAACAAGGGAGGCCTTACTGTCCCGAAGTCGAAGAGAGGAGGACGAGATATTAGAAAGCCAGTTGTTCCGAGAACAAATCTCTGTCATACGGTTCGCCCCGGACGGGAATCGAACCCGCGACCTATCGCTTACAAGTAGGCTTACCAGACGTCCGCTTTTCAGCGGACATGTCCTCCTTTTTATACGTTTGTCCTCCGTCCGCCCGCCTTTTTGAAGTTTCGGCCTCTAAAACCTAAATTACGCAATCATCAAGCAAAATTGATACTTTTTTTTTTGCTTGAAAAATCGCTGCACTTGATAAAAAGGCTCAATCTGCAGAAGCTACAATGGCTTTTCACACAGTAGTGCACCATCATTAATTTAAATCTGTAGATTGTACTGCAAAATTATCATCACACTGGTGGTTTTTGTGTTGATTATTTTCTGCGTCCTCCTTTTGAAATTTCTTGTCTGGTAACCCTACTTACAAGGCAGGCGCGCTACCTCCCAAGCTAACTACTCTAACTAGGCTGTAAATAATTTATTTACATAGGTAGGTATATTTCTTGATTCTACTGTGTCCAAGTTCTCTTGTCAGGCATTTCAGCACAGCTTGTTCTCATACCTTGACGTGCTGGAATTAAGTTGTCACTTGTCAAGTACCTATTGGAAACTTTGAAGAAATGTGATTCCAACTCTTTCTTACACTGTATTTCAACCTCTGTGAGTGGTCAAAAGCAGTGACTCTCAACCCGAAGGTCCTGAGTTCGAAGCCCGACTGGGGCGGAAATTTCCGTTCCCGGATATACATATAGGCATGGAATGCATGGATGTGAAAGAAGTATAATTTAGAAGGCGATTTAGAGGTATGATCTTTTCCAATAATAGTTGTTTAAATAAAAAGAAAGAAAGTAAAAAGGTTTTTTTTTTTAATTACTTAATTAAGCAAGGTCTATTGTAATAACTAATCATTGTACAATATTAAACCCATAAAATACACGAGACCTTGTTTAGACTGCTGGGGTAAAGGGACTTTTTAGTCTCATTCGAGCAGGATTAAACCAACTAGGCTGGCGCAGCAAAAAAAATAATTGTGGAAAAAGAAGTACCTACTCGTATGTTTCAGTTTTTGTTCATGTTAATTGACCATATTTTAGACTGGACACACAAATACTACTCAGACACACAGTAGGCAATATAAGTAAAATTATAATTACACTAAACCTATGACCAACACCAACAAACAAAACCAACTCTCAATGTTCTCAAAAAATCTGTGATGCACGATGAATTTGATGAGTTGTTTGAGTTATGTATTATGTACCTACATACTATTTATTATATGGGTCATATTGAGTGTCTCTACCATAACTACCTTTCAAATTTAACATCTCTACTATTGTCATTAGACCATGCTAAGGACCCGTTAGCTTCCTCAATTAACTACTTGGTTATCTGTGTTAAACTGTTTAACATTTAGCATGTTAACAAGCACACTATTGAACCAAGTGATCAATAGATACCTACCCACACTTGATGAAGGGATAAGAATATTAGAGCCACGGATAGTCCAGTGGTAACGCGCTTGCATGGCATGTAAAAGGTCCCAGGTTCGATTTTCACAATCGGAAGAAAAAAAACCACTTGTATTTGGATTGAAAATGTCATACCATACCGTCTTGAAGTGTGTAGAGGAAAAATGTTAAGGCCTAAGTCTGTTATACGGTCTCAGCTTGAGTGGCGAAAAGGAAAAATCTCAAGAGCCTCAAATCATGGAAAAATTTTCACCTCCACTAATGAGTATTGAAATTATAACAGGGAATAATGTGTGAATCGCACAACATGGAAAATATGCCACATCCACTAATGAAGGTTGAAATTTATTACAGCAGGAAATAATGTGAGTGCAAATCATGGGAACTTTGACACATCCACCAATGGGTATTGAAATTATAACATGGAATAGGTAGGTAATGTGAGTTTATTTATTTGATTACACGCTAAGCATCACGGCCATGTGTGGAAAAAAAAGGTAATGTGAGTATCATAATTATATCATGGAAAATTTGGCACATCCACTAAGCACTAAGAAGTATTGAAATTATGAAAAAATGTGAGAGCCCCGGGGCCCCAGGTCATCGAAAAATTGACATATCAACTAATTATTAGTAGGTAATTATGTATTGAACTTTAAAGCGAGGCAGAAGAATATTAGAACGGTCTCTCATTAGAATTTTTAGACCACGGAATAAAATGAATAATACCTACGAGGTAGTAGGTACCTACTTCACATCTTTACTCATGTATTGGTCACGAACTCACGAGAAAAATCAGGTGAGAGAAATTTTCCGGTTCTCATTCATAATTAATTTTCTATCCTTTTTCACTATAATTTCGGCACAAGTGGTAACAAATTTTTAACGATCAGTTAGATGATTTTTTGTTAACAGTTGGTATTCAGTAGGTATTTATAAGTTTTCCAAGTAGGGTAACAAGAGAGGAAAAACACTCCAGATACTCCAGAAGTACTCTACATAAAAAAGGAAAATTGTCAAATTTAATCATGTAGTAGGTTTGTGTCCACGCAGAGACCTGTGTCCAAGAAAGAAAAGAGGACAAAATATTATCTACCAAAGGCTCATCTGCAAAAAGGAGTAAAATCACTGATGCTCATTTCTTACCATTGTTCAAGCGGACACCATTCCAAGAAAAAAGATCACAACCACAAACTGAATTCGACGCAAAGTCGCACAAATCAAAAGCACACAGAACACCGGGGTAAATGTAGACGCACTGGGGACACTCGGCGCGGACAACAGTCTAGTCGGAGATTCAAATCTCAACTGAAGATAAACTCAGACTCATCTGGTCTTGGACCAGGAGGATGGACCTAGTCTGCACGTATCAAGATCATAAATTATTCAATCCGACACAAAATACCCGACGCGGGGGAAATGTTTGGTACAAACGCCGCGTAATGTTGAGGTCAAACGAGGCAAAACGTACGATTTTGTGTCTTAAGCGGCTGTATGACGTACGATAGAACGATAGCGTGTGATTTATCGTACGAAGAACGAAGAACTCGGAATCGCATACTTTTTTTTTATTTTTTAAGAAGTTTGACAGAGGGAACTGTAACTGCTAAAAGATCTTATCGTCCCAAAATTGAAGAGAGAAGGAAGACAGGATAGGAAAAAGCCAACCGAGAACAAACATTATCCCATCAGGATAAAATCCGCCCCGGGCGGGAATCGAACCCGCGGCCTAGCGCTTACCAGGCAGACGCGCTAACGGGGTAAATGGTTAGTACAAACGCCGCGTAATGTTGAGGTCAAACGAGACAAAACGTACGATTTTGTGTCTTAAGCGGCTGTATGACGTACGGTAGAACGATAGCGTGTGATTTATCGTGCGAAGAACTCGGAATCGCATACTTTTTTTATTTTTTAAGAAGTTTGACAGAGGGAACTGTAACTGCTAAAAAGATCTTATCGTCCCAAAATTGAAGAGAGAAGGAAGACAGGATAGGAAAAAGCCAGCCGAGAACAAACATTATCCGTTCAGGATAAAATCCGCCCCCGGTGGGAGTTGACCCCGCGGCCTAGCGCTTACAAGGCAGACGCGTTACCAACAAAGCTAACTAGGCTTGCGCCAATTTTTTTTCTTTGCTGAATTTGACTTGACGTTTGAGAACAACTCATTACATCTGGTTCTAATGAAGAGTACAGAACATTAAGCACCTACCTAAAGAGTAACATTCGAAATCTTCAGGAGATATGATTTTAATCTACGTCAATACATACAGTACATAGGTACATACCTTCAAGGAATTATGTAATTCTATCCTATGAAATTCTGTATGATGAGTTGATGAGTGATTGTAGGAACAGTGAGTGTAGAAATGGTAACTATATATCTAATTCACTTACTTACCATCATTTTCCAGGTGTTCTCGGTGGATCACTGGAGTTGAGCAACGTTGCGTGTATTTGGTATCCAAACAAGTGACATTACGTGCTTCTGGCTATTTCGGAGTGTCCCTACTCAGTACTCACAGCCTCATAAGAGTCATGAGGAAAACTGAGGACTGAGGACCTGATTCTAATTCTCTAATCCCATCGCAAAGGCAGGAAAGACTGGTAAATAGACCTATGACCTTACAGAGTGCCAGTCACATGCCAAAAGAAGAAAAATAAGAAGAACGGAGATGTGGAGAAGAAGAAGAAGAAGAAGAAAGAGGAGAGGAGGAGGAGAAGAAGAAGGAGAGGAGAAGGAGAAGAAAACAAGTCCCAGGTACCTAGTTAATAAGGGATAAAGAAAACAAATGTAATTACGTACTTAGGTCTTAGGTACCGGTTGCTTTAAACTCTTGACGTTTGCGCACCACCTTAACATTCTTGATTGAAATTGGTGGATGTGTCCAACTGCTCAAATTCACCAATTCAAGTTTTAACATAGCTCTAGGGCTCTACATAATTAATACGGCATTAATATTATACATAATTATCTATTGATTGTTAGCACCATACTGTATTAGTATACTATATTTGGTATTACTATGTATATTTTACATATTGATTGTTTTTCACTCATCAAGTCCTAGTGGGAGGGTTTTATTGTTTCTGTATCTAATTTATGTTTTGATAGTTTACTACTTCACCTACTTACCATCATTTTCCAGGTGTTCTCGGTGGATCACTGGAGTTGAGCAACGTTGCGTGTATTTGGTATCCAAACAAGTGACATTACCCTATAAATTTAAACTGAGGTGACCCCCGCTGTCCATTATCAGGTCTGGACAAACAGGAGGAGGAGAAGAAGAAGGAAGAGGAGGAGAAGGACGGAGGAGAAAAACTCACTTGTCAGAGGAGTTAACTTAGTAATAGCCCCAGAGTACTCCCAGTAGCTCAGAAGAAGAACGTTAGACTCACAACCTGGGGGCTGGGGTTCGAGTTCTAGCTGCGGCATAAAAAGTAGAACCATGGAGGAAGGTCATCATTTGTTAATATTTGTCAAGATAAGATTAAAGTCAAATTAATTCCTTTATGAATAGATAAACCTTGTAACAAATTGTTCGAAAAAGCATCGAACTTTTCAAAGATCAAGTTTGTTGTTGAGAAATTTTACAATAACCAGGGCTGGAACTGAGTTAAATTAAAATTAATAGAACATACCTACTGTGACTGGAGTGGAGTGTGAGCTGAACGGATTAAGGTCAGTACACACTTAACCGCATGGAGCGCACGCCAACATACGGCTGAGTGTTGAACGTGCTACGGCGAGAAAGAAAAACAAGACATTTGAACTTAGGTACCTACCTATAGCCTGTAGAGACATACATAACCACAACCACACGAGCAACGTGTTGCGTGGTAGTGTGGTGATGTGTGTCCCGACATCACGTTCTGCTGTTATGTGTGTGTCCTATGGAAATCAGACTTAACGCCACAACAACAACACCAAACAATTTCCATAAGAGTATATGACATGCTGTATTTACTATTAGACTAATATGGGTTAGACAATCCCTGGACAGCTGTTTCGAGCTTTTGGCTCTCATCAGCAGGGAGTTGTCTTGAAGAGAAAAGATAAAAAAATTTCGGACATTACCGACCCTGAAACTCCATCACATTTGGAGAAGATGTTCCAACAGTTTCATATAGATTTCCACTGAGAATCTATTCAAGCAATGCTGTTGTTACGTTATACCCTCAATATTGAACAGTGATTCCCAACCTATAGTTTCCCTCTGTAAATAACGTTCAATAAATAAAAAAAAAAAAAAGATTCCCCAACCAGGGTGTTTGACGGCACGGATTTAAAAGTTATCGCGAGAACCTAAGGTTTATCTTAAGATTATCTCCGTGCTACTAAACAAGCTAACTAGGCTGGCAACTTTCCACTTATTTACTGTAGGATTAGAGTGGAAAAATTTGGTTTACCAACGTTGTAAAAGTATGCCGCAAGACCAAAAAGTTTAGAAACCACTGCGTTATGTCAATATGCTAATGCTGCATAGAGTGGAATGCTTCTGTACATATGGGTGCCCGCCCACCCGTCTGTCATAAACATCAGATTTATATGTATACCTACTCCACTGTCCGCCATTTTATTTTGACCTTCCGCCATTTTATTGACCTGAGCCAAATTCTAGTCCGTGTCGGCCCGTCAAATGAAGGACTTGAAGTTTATGTTGAACGCGTGTTAGGTAAAGGTCCAAGGTTCAAGATGAGGTTTGATTGTTCTAGGTTCTTGTGAACTCTTTAGCGGTTAACTGTCAACCTGTGACAAGCGATCCATTGTCAGAAATAATGCAAAATCTTCGAGTTAATACTTGGAACAAAAACAATTCCGTCAGACCAAAGCTTGACCTGATATAAGCACACAATCATTCATTCTGAGTTAAAACTTGGAACAAAAACAATTCCGTCAGACCAAAGCTTGACCTGATATAAGCACACAATCATTCATTCTGAGTTAACACTTGGAACAAAAACAATTCCGTCAGACCAAAGCTTGACCTGATATAAGCACACAATCATTCATTCAAATTACCACCACTTGCAAGTAGGTATTAGACAGTCATCGAAATCGTTCTCACAACTTTGAGGAGCTGCAACCCAATATCAAGGATAGAGCTAAAAAATTATAGTGGCACCGCCGAAAATCGAACCCGGACCTCTTACGTACCACGCCAGTGAGGATCACGAGCCTACGAAAACTATTTAGAATAATGTTTCTATTCTTATCTTATGTAGATAGGTAGGTAAGATAAGAATAGGTACCTACTATCTATTTTTAGCTATAATATCTGCATAAATACGTACGTACCTATTCTTATGAGAAGACAATCTGCATAACTAATGAATCTAATACGGGGTATGGTTTAATAGTTTATTCCTAGGTTAACATCATTAATAATAAAATGCTGTAAATTACTATTGACTCGGCTTAAAAGGTTAATCCGCCTGAACGGATTAAGTGGAGTGTGAGCTGAATGGATTAAGTGGAGTGTGAGCTGAATGGATTAAGTGGAGTGTGACCTGAACGGATTAAGGTCAGTACACACTTAACCGCATGGAGCGCACGCCAACATACGGCCGAGTGTTGAACTTGCTACGGCGAGAAAGAAAAACAAGACATTTGAACTTAGGTACCTACCTATAGCCTGTAGAGACACACAACCACAACCACACGAGCAACGTGTTGCGTGGTAGTGTGGTGATGTGTGTCCGGACATCACGTTCTGCTGTTATGTGTGTGTCCTATGGAAATCAGACTTAACGCCACTACAACAACAACAACAACAACAACACCAAACAATTGCCATAAGAGTATATGACATGCTGTATCTACTATTAGACTGGTATGAGTTAGACAATCCCTGGACAGCTGTTTCGAGCTTTTGGCTCTCATCAGCAGGGAGTTGTCTTGAAGAGCAAAGATAAAAAAAATTTCGGACATTACCAACCCTGAAACTCCATCACATTTGGAGAAGATGTTCCAACAGTTTCATAGATTTCCACTGAGAATCTATTCAAGCAATGCTGTTGTTACGTTATACCCTCAATATTGAACAGTGATTCCCAACCAGGGTGTTTGACGGCACGGATTTAAAAGTTATCGCGAGAACCTAAGGTTTATCTTAAGATTATCTCCGTGCTACTAAACAAGCTAACTAGGCTGGCAACTTTCCACTTATTTACTGTAGGATTAGAGTGGAAAAATTTGGTTTACCAACGTTGTAAAAGTATGCCGCAAGACCAAAAAGTTTAGAAACCACTGCGTTATGTCAATATGCTAATGCTGCATAGAGTGGATTGCTTCTGTAGATATGGGTGCCCGCCCACCCTTCTGTCATAAACATCAGATTTATATGTATACCTACTCCACTGTCCGCCATTTTATTTTGACCTTCCGCCATTTTATTGACCTGAGCCAAATTCTAGTCCGTGTCGGCCCGTCAAATGAAGGACTTGAAGTTTATGTTGAACGCGTGTTAGGTAAAGGTCCAAGGTTCAAGATGAGGTTTGATTGTTCTAGGTAATCTAGGTTCTTGTGGCCTCTTTAGCGGTTAACTGTCAACCTGTGACAAGCGATCCATTGTCAGAAATAATGCAAAATCTTCGAGTTAAAACTTGGAACAAAAACAATTCCGTCAGACCAAAGCTTGGACCTGATATAAGTACACAATCATTCATTCGGATTAAAATTACCACTATAGGAACTCACAAGTAGGTAAACATCTAAATTGTCCTCACGAGACTGAGTAGCTACAACTCGATATCAAGGATACATAAGCTAAGAAATTGTGCTGAATTTGTTGGCACCGCCGGAAATCAAACCCGGACCTCTTGCGTACCACGCCAGTGATGATCACGAGACTTTGAAAACTATTGAAAAAAATACCTACTATCTATATTTTTAGCTACAATATCTGCATAAATACATATGTACCTATTCTTATGAGAATAGGTATTGAGAATACAATCTGTATAACTATGCATCTAATATGGTGTATGGTTTAATAGTTTATTCCTAGGTTAACATCATTAATAATAAAATGCTGTAAATTACTATTGACTCGGCTTAAAAGGTTAATCCGAACGGTGTTAATAGGGGGACACTCTCAGGAGCCATTTAACCCATGATATACAAGGTGGTACAAAAGGTGAGTTAGGTACCGTGATTTAAAGAAGGACTCTTTTTTGTAATATTTCCTAGATATCTATTTTTTCTTCAGTGTTGATCAAATTGAAAAAGTACCTAGTCCAAAATCCAAGAAGACAATTCCAAAAATCGTTCAAAATTTAGGAAAATACATGCCTAAATTATCTAAGTTTCTATGATTTTTTTCTGACACTGAAACTTTTTTGTTCTATTTGGTATTTTAGGACCTACTGGTAGCTCAAATTGAGAGCATTTTCCGATCCAGTTTATGAGTTTATAGAGAATTTAGAATCCAAGCTAACTACCTACTCTAGCTAGGCTGTAAATAATTTATTTCCATACCTACCTATTTCTTGATTCTTCTTTGTCCAAGTTCTCTTGTCAGGCATTTCAGCATAGCTTGTTCTCATACCTTGACGTGCTGAAATTAAGTTGTCACTTGTCAAGTATTGGAAACTTTGAAGAAATGTGATTCCAACTCTTTCTTACACTGTATTTCAACCTCTGTGAGTGGTCAAAAGCAGTGACTCTCAACCGTTCACAGAAGAGGACAGCTGCAAATGCGGAGCAATCGAAGACGTGGCCCATCTCTTATCCTGTCCCAATCTACCAGAAAAGTGCACTCTAGAGCAGTGTTTCTTAATTGGTGTTCCGCGGAACCTAGGGGTTCCGTGAGCTGACGGCAAGGGTTCCGCGAGATATTTTGGAAAAATCATACAATAGATAAAATGCAGTTTCAAACGGTATTTCTGCATGCAAAAAAGCATGCAGAAATACCACTCTTCCCATAGTAATAAATAAAAATAAAGGGTTCACAGAAGAGGACAGCTGCAAATGAAGAGCAATCGAAGACGTGGCCCATCTCTTATCCTCTCCCAATCTACCAGAACAGTGCACTCTAGAGGACTTGCAGACAGCAAACGCCAAAGGAGTGGCCGTGGCCATCTACTGGAGACATAAGATCTGACAATATGGTGATCCGGATACGGAAAGTTTTCCTTTCGGAAGTAAAACGATTTCCCCTCTTTAAGATGGTGTGTCATCTTTGATTTCCAATGGTTTAGTACAGACCCTACCATGCCAAAAGAGAGGAAACCAACGCCTCAGTTGTCCTTAGAAGGCCTTTTATTCCCCTAAATATGCATTACGCAATTCTAAATCAATTTCAAAGAGCCCATTTCTTCGATTAATCAGCAAGACTGATTTGTATGCAGGACTTTGCCACCAACCTGTGCGACTAAAACACATAGTGGTTAAACTCTTCTAAGGTTTGAATAATAGCTCCTTACTTACTCCATACGAAACTTACAACCTGGTGTAATAAAACATATATGTAGATTCCAAGATTCTTGTTGATACTAAAACCATAAGACTTACGAGACTCATCAAAACAAACATCAGGGTCTGATTACATCAAGAGTGCAAACCGATAAATCAAGCACAACTCTGAAACCTTTCAAAATGAAGAATAAAATTAAAATTAATAGATAATCAAGAAAAAAAATTCTCGTCTTTACGTATGCTGATGTATTTATCATTTTAGGAATGTTATCATAAGCTCTAGAGAAGTCTAAGAGAACGGTATCCTGTGGATCTTGTTGGGCGTTTTCAATTGCGGGTAAGTTTTCAAACTACCTATTACAATATCTGTAATATAATTGAATTAGTTCTTCAACTTGTTTGTCGTTTTAGCACAGATAATCATCAATTTAGTCAATTATTTATGGATTTATTATATTAGCAATCAATTTTATTTGTATTGTTTTGTACAAAGCTTATAATGGTACCTGAGATCAATCAATGTCATTTCTCATTTTTTAAAAAATTGTACATGGTATCTTAAGGCTAAAAATTGAGAAATCACATTGATCAATTTTGTTTATTAATTTTCCCAGGAATGTTGGAGGGTCAATATGCCATCAAGACCGGAAAACTGGTCGAGTTCTCTAAATCTCAGCTGGTAGAATGTGCCAAACAGTGTAGCGGATGCGGCGGCTGTGATGGATTGGAACAACCTATTGAATACACTCACCAAGCAGGACTGGAGTCTGAAAAGGACTATCCTTATAGAAATGGAAACGGAGAAAAATTCAAATGTGCATATGATAAGTCCAAAGTCAAACTATTCACAGGGAAAGACTTCCTGTATTTCAACGGATCGGAAACAATGAAGAAAATTTTGTACAAGTATGGACCGTTGTCAGTGGGTTTAAATGGGCATTTGATACATTTTTATAATGGAACTCCGATTAAGAAAAACGATGAAATCTGTTCGCCTAATGCTATAGGCCATGCTGTGCTACTAGTAGGATACGGCAAGCAGGATGATATTCCGTATTGGCTCGCACGGAATAGTTGGGGACCCATAGGACCAGATGAAGGATTTTTCAAGATAGAGCGAGGCAACAACGCTTGCGGTATTGAAACAATAGCGGGTTATGCTACAATTGATGTTGTGTGAGTTCCTTGTCAAACTGAGGGAGGAGAAACTGTGATGAATCTACGTATGTAAACAAGAAATACTGGAACACTAGTTGTAACCATAAGTGTAACATGGTTTTTGCCTTTCGATGACTTGTAGGTAATTTTGTGTCTTGATGTTTGGTTTTCATTTGTTTAATGATTTGAAATAAAGCAATACTTAAATTAGGTATACATAGCATAGAAAAGTACAACTCATTTGATCTTATTCAAAGCAAAGGGTTTTGCTGGGGTTACTTTGCTCTAATCTTTTTCATTGGTTTAATGATTTGAAATAAAGCAATACCTAATTAGGTATACATAGCATAGAAAAGTACAACTCATTTGATCTTATTCAAAGCAAAGGGTTTTGCTGGGGTTACTTTGCTCTAATCATGTAATTTCAGCCCCGGATTAAGGCCTGTTCAACCTATTTCCGCGAACAGGGCGGCGCGCTGCGGGGGGACGGCTTGGCCGCCGCCCCCCTTTTTTTGACGAGGGGAAAAAAATTTCAAGGAAACGCTTAACCTGGAACACGATAGACGAGAAGTTCAAGCCCGAGAACACGCCTCATGGAGTACATATAGTACACCAGGACACGCGCTATCAGACCCCCACCTCCCGCCTAGGAGTCCAGGAGTTTGGCCGCCGCCCCCCTTTTTGACGAGGGAAAAAAAATTCCAAGGAAACGCTTAACCTGGAACACGATAAACGAGAAGTTCGAGCCCGAGAACACGCCTCATGGAGTACATATAGTACACCAGGACACGCGCTATCAGACCCCCACCTCCCGCCTAGGAGTCCAGGAGTGTGGGATTTAGTATGTATCTAGAGCAGTGACGCTCTTGGTTACGAAAACCGACCCACTAAAACTTAACCCCTCGCAGATGGTAAATACTCCTCTCTGGAAACTGCAATAAACTCCAGAGAGGTTACCTAACCGTACTAATTTCAGTTTGTTACTTTCGTTATATCATTACTCATTCTTTGATTCATTGAGGATTAGGGAGATGAATCCCTTCAAATTTCTATCATTTTTGATTTTTTTTTTTCATATTATATCCACCACCGAAGTATAAGTAATAATACTATGTATTAGTTATACCTACGTGGGTGATTCCAGTTCATCTCACAAACATTTCAGGCATACAGGTACATAGTCAGATCGCCCTCTTCATTGTAGAGGAGGGAGACCTGACTGTTAATCATTCATACATTCGTTTAATTATATCACATTGAAATTGAACATTCTTGTCCCACAGGCAAAGGGAAGGAGGGTTGGCAAAGTCCTCCGTCCCTTTCTCTGCTTTCAAGAGTGTTCATATTTACAATCATGTCAGTGTTTTTACAAATAAATACTTTCCAAGTAGCAGGCAAGGCAAGGGGGAAGAGGATTGGCAACCGGTGCCCCCTTCTCGTATTCTCTGCTTTCAAGAGTATTCATATTTAGAATCATGTCAGTGTTTTTACAAATAAATACTTTCCAAGTAGCAGGCAAGGCAAGGGGGAAGAGGATTGGCAACCGGTGCCCCCTTCTCTGCTACGGGTAAAGTTTACTTAATCTTATAAATAAAGATAGAACGGAAACAATAAACATACATTTAAAGAAAGCTAATACAGAGGCAAAATGAAGGAGGATTGGCAAGGTCCGAAGTCCCTTTCTCTGCTTCTGAACCTACACAAATTATGTAATATACCTACAACAATACAGATAAATAACAAGAAACCTACATACCTATACCTATTATATTTTACAGTTAACGTGGCAACACTTTCCACAACCATCTGCTGTCCCAGGCCATCACACGTATCAGCCCGGGTCAGCAGATTTGATGGTACAGTGTTAGTGTTAGCACAGTAATACATAGGTAAATATAATGCTTTTATCGCGTCGTTCAATTGCCATTCAAGAAAAACATTGTTCGTATAATCAAATATATACAAGTAGGAGATATAACTACATAATTATATTCCCATGCTGCAAGTTCGTGTGGTTTCTATCAAACATTCCCCATGAATTTATTCTGCCTATTTGTTATTCATTTGGCGTTTTTCACCCTCGTCCTATTCTAGTTCCTAAGATACACAGGAACTGGGATGGAGAAGGAGTGGGGATGTTAGGTGTGATGGTTATTCGTTACCGTCGGTATATCGAGCATACCGCGTAGGAATCCTACCAGGCCCCAGACACCAGTGCACAGGCTATTAATCTTTTTTTTTTTTTTTTAGTGATGCAGCAACCCACTACCTTCCCACGAAAACATACTTTCGTAGGAAGATACCAAATTGCACTGGATTTTGCTCGCCCGTACTCCTGGAAAAAAAGACGCTCCCCTGGGGCTTGCCGCCCCCTTGGGCTTTGCCGCCCCCTGGGGCTTTGCCACCGCCCCCTAGGGGTTCTTTCCGCCCCCCCCCCTGGGGGTTTTGTCTGAAACTTTGCTGTTAGCAGCCCTCGGCGCCCTTTGCCAACTTCTGTCGCCCCCTCATCGCCAGTTTTTGGACCTCTAGTACCCTTTGCCACCCCTCTGGCACCCTTTTCCACCCCCTGATGCTTGTAATTGGCTATCTGGCGCCCTTTCCCCCCCCTCCCCCCCAGTGTCGCCCCTTTTTGCCATCTGCTGTCCTTTGATGCCTCTAACGACCTTTTCCACCATCTAGGCATGAATCTTCTCTATCGATTTCAGTCGCCCTCCCCCCCAGTGTTGCCCCTTTTTGCCATCTGCTGTCCTTTGATGCCTCTAACGACCTTTTCCACCATCTAGGCATGAATCTTCTCTATCGATTTCAGTCGCCTTGGCGCCCTTTGCCAACTCCTGTCGCCATTTACCACCCTCTCGCAGCCCGTTTTTGGACGCCGAAAGCCCTTTGCCGCCCTTCTGGCGCCCTTTGCCACTCCCTGGTGCTCTCTAGCGTTCTTTGTCGCTCCCCTAGCGCCCTTTGTTACCCCCAGTGTTCTTTGCCGCCCGCTTTTTGTCATATGCTCTCCTTTGAAGCTCCTAACGCCCTTTTCCACTCCCTCGTCAACTTTGCCGCCCTCTAACGACCTTTTCCACCACCTCTGGAACTTCTCTATCGGTTTCGGCCGCCCTAGGCAACTTTGAAAATCCCTAGCGCAATTTACCCCCCCCCCCCTCGCGGCCGTTTTTGGATCCCTAGTGTCCTTTGCCGCCCTTTGTCGCTCCCCTAACGCTATTTGCCTCTTTTTACTTTCCTTATCCTATAGGAAGGAAAGTAATGTAATCGGGTCAAAATTTCGATGGTCAGTTTTTAGTGCCAAAACACGTTTTGAGATCCCTAGAGCCTAAATCCAAAGTTTTAGCCATTGGTCCGGGTGTGTGTCTGTCTGTCTGTAAACAAAATATCTCGAGAACGGTAAGACCTAGAGACTTGAAATTTGAAATGTAGATGTCAAATGTGACACGGATGCGACACGAAACTTTTGGTTACGATCGGTGCAACGGTTGGCGGCATTTTACCGCTTTTTGGCGGTTTTCGGTGTAATTTAACAATATCTCGGGAACGGTACAAGCTAGAGTCTAGAGACTTGAAATTTGGTATGTAGTTCACAAATGTGACAAGGATGCAACACAAAACCTGATGGTTGAGATGGTTGCTGCGCTTGGTGGTATTTTGACCGTTTTTGGACAGATTTCGACCGTTTTTTGGCGGTTTTCAGCTATAGCGACAAAACGGTTAGAGATATTGTAAAAGTAAGGGTAAAAGAACACTCAAATAACCATCATTCAATAGGATAAGGAAAGTCGTGTGATGTTCACACCAGATTTTTTTTTTTTTTTTTTACTAGAGTGGAAACCTACTCATAAAGTCTCGATAAAATTTCGCCTGCGGCGCTGTAGTTCATCTGTTCACCTTAAATTAAAGGAAAAATTCTGTACATGATTGTATCCTAAATTAATGACGTACCTAAAGATTTCATTTTTGACAAGCCTGATTCTCTCACTATTGGTGACCAAAAATTTCGCCTGCGGCGCGCGTTATTCTACTCACCTCTTTTCATATCAAATTTGAAATTGGACAAATTAATATGTAAAGATATCACCCACCCTCCTTCGTGAAAAAAAATGGTTAGGTCTTATTTCAGCAGGCTAACTTGATTTTTCGAAATTTTCAATTATTTATGGATTTATTATATTAGCAATCAATTTTATTTGTATTGTTTTGTACAAAGCTTATGGTACCTGAGATCAATCAATGTCATTTCTCATTTTTTTTTTTTTTTTTTTTTTTTTTTTTTTTTTTTTTTTTTTTAACTGTACATGGTATCTTAAGGCTAAAAATTGAGAAATCACATTGATCAATTTTGTTTATTAATTTTCCCAGGAATGTTGGAGGGTCAATATGCCATCAAGAATTTTCGCCTGCGGCGCAGTTTACTTAGAGTAAATCCCTAAGAGGGCATCGAAGCCCCTAGATCAGTGAAAAAGTGTTGAAAGAAATGAAATAAATCGGGTCCATTATTGAAATCCCTAAGAGGGCATCGAAGCCCCTAGATCAGTGAAAAAGTGTTGAAAGAAATGAAATAAATCGGTCCATTATTTTCAGCGGGAGGGGGATTTCGATTTTTGAACAGGGCGCCAAAGAAGCTTGATCTGGCCGGCCGGCCCTGTCCATGATCATAATATATGCTTTAAAATGCTTCCTATTCGAGATATGGAGCAAAAAGAGCAAACGTTATACTTTCTCTATTTTTCTTATTAATGACACCTACTCACCTTTCATTTAGGAGGTTAATTTGCACTAGAAATAAATTGCGCCGCAGGCGATTTTTTTTTTTAAAAAATTAGGGTTCAAGTCGTTTGATTTCATTAAACTCTTTTTCTCTGATCTATGAGCTTGAGCTCCCACAAGATGTATAGCTACTGGCTACTCATTCATTACAAATTAACTGCGCCGCAGGCAATTTTTTTAATATGGGTGGGTACACCCTTTCAGAAACGCAGTCCTATCGAATTTCAAATCTTCCGTGCCGCAGGCGAAAATTTTCAAAAAGCGTGTTCCTGAAATTTGTCGTTTTTTCATTTTCGGCACAATACTTCTACACATTTTGAACTTTTTCCCAGATGAAAACCAAGAAAAGCAAATTAAATTAGAGCGCAAAGGCGAATTTTTTAAAATTTTGCTACAACCTTTCAGGTATGCAGTTTGATCGAACTTAAATTTTCAGCACCGCAGGCGAAATTTTTCAAAAAGTAGGTAGATATGTGCCTCATGCTTGTCTCGAGTTAATTGTTAACGTAGGTATGTACCTAATTCTTAGATATTTTTCTATACATTTCTTCTCCTAAACCTAGCTGAACGCCAAAAAGAGCAAAATAAATTAGAGCGCCGCAGGCGAAATTTTTTAAAATTTTGGTCTACAATCTGAGAAATCCAGTCTCACCAAATTAAAATTTTCAGCGCCGCAGGCGATTTTTTAAATTTTTTGTGTAGCCCTTTCAAGGTTGCATAATACTTTTTGAAATTTTCTAAGGGGGGGCAGCTACCCCCCCCCCCTTCCCCCCACCTTCCTACACCCATGCCTCGTATAATGATTGATATGACAACCTATTTTTAGGGACATACTTCAGAATTTCTTATAGTTCTATGTATATCTCGTGTTTCTGCTCTTTAATTTATGATCACTTGAGAAAATTTATTATTTTTGCAGTCAATTTTAACTCATACGTCTGAACCCCGTTAAAAACTGAGTATAAAAACAATGTCTAACCATTATCCGCCACCAGTAAAGTACAAGTCTGTTTAGGGTGAATAATTAGAGTTTTCTGAGGGATGACATATCACACTCTACAATTAGACCATGTTATTGGAGGATACAGCCTACATGTTCAATTTACTGGATACTTGATAAGTCTTCCAGCTAGTTTTTCGTTTGATAGCCTTCGGGGGACATTAAATTTAACTACCTATTGATCTCGAACTATTTGAGTGTGGTCAAATTTATAGATCTTGGATCTTTATATTTCATGTACTTTGGTTTAATCGAATCTTTGTACTCTGCCCTCATCAAATTGAGTAAGTATTTCAGAACTACAAACATTTTGCTTCATAGGAGAACCAGTTTTTCTATAATTTCAAGTGTAAATCCAAGAACTCACCTGAGCATGAGGTGAACTTCAGTTTTATGAATCAATGTTTCTATTCCTATAGATATGTATTATGTACAGAATGTGAATTAATGAAATTGTCACAGACATTGGACTTGCGGCAATCCAGAACTAAACTCGGTGTTCTAAGCCGGCGGCTTACAAGTACTCGTAAGTATCTGAAGACGACAAAAAGAAAAAAATAACACTGAACCAGAATTTCATAACTGGTTTTGACACTGACCTTGGTAGCCGCCCATTCATCATTTTCACTCAAACGTGTTGTAACTTTGTAACCTTAGACGGATTTTTATTTAGGGCGTTTACAGAAGTTCCATTGCGTCAGGGGGGATAGACTGGAGTCAAGACTCAAGAATGCTGCGATTAGTAGACAATACTCACAAACTTGCTGCTTGTTGGTAAGTTATAAATAACCACTTTGAATTTTAATCTCTCTTGCTGACGATATTTGATGATGTCGATTGTGATTCTACAGAGAAGAAAAACAACTTTTCCCTCTACATTCTTTTGGACAAGGAAAAGTTCCTTTTCCTAGAGAAAAATTCTTCATGCTTGGTAAACATGACCTCTAATACAAACCAAGTCTTCAGTTACGTCATGCTCATATTTACCATACTATGAGAATATGACTAATGTGAGCATGAGCAGAGAAATATTGAAACGACTTATCTGAGGCAAACCCTATATGGAGTCCTCAAAGCCGTAAATAAAAGAGAAAACATTAGAAAAATCTTAGGGGGATTAGTCTAGTTCACTTTTGTTCATATGGGAAAACATTAGTGAAAGAAGAAGTACCCCTAATAACATACATGGCTCTGAAATCAAGGCCCTGACTCAGGTATTTGCGTTTAAAAATATCATGATGTAGGAACACGGCTGTTTTTTCGAACCATCTATTGAATACACTCACCAAGCAGGACTGGAGTCTGAAAAGGACTATCCTTATAAAAATGCAAACGGAGAAAAATTCAAATGTGCATATGATAAGTCCAAAGTCAAACTATTCACAGGGAAAGACTTCCTGCATTTCAACGGATCGGAAACAATGAAGAAAATTTTGTACAAATATGGACCGTTATCAGTGCTTCTAAATTCGGATTTGATACATGATTATAATGGAACTCCGATTAGGAAAAACGATGAAACCTGTTCGCCTTATGATTTAGGCCATGCTGTGCTACTAGTAGGTTACGGCAAGCAGGATGATATTCCGTATTGGCTCGTACGGAATAGTTGGGGACCCATAGGACCAGATGAAGGATTTTTCAAGATAGAGCGTGGCAACAACGCTTGCGGTATTGAACAAATAGCGGGTTATGCTACAATTGATGTTGTGTGAGTTCCTTGTCAAACTGAGGGAGGAGAAACTGTGATGAATCTACGTATGTAAACAAGAAATACTGGAACACTATCGTTGTAACCATAAGTGTAACATGGTTTTTGCCTTTCGATGACTTGTAGGTAATTTTGTGTCTTGATGTTTGGTTTTCATTGGTTTAATGATTTGAAATAAAGCAATACCTAAATTAGGTATACATAGCATAGAAAAGTACAACTCATTTGATCTTATTCAAAGCAAAGGGTTTTGCTGGGGTTACTTTGCTCTAATCATGTAATTTCAGCCCCGGATTAAGGCCTGTTCAACCTATTTCCGCGAACAGGGCGGCGCGCTGCGGGGGGACGGCTTGGCCGCCGCCGCCCTCGCAGATTGTAAATACTCCTCTCTGGGAACTGCAATAAACTCCAGAGAGGTTACCTAACCGTACTAATTTCAGTTTGACTTTCGTTATATCATTACTCATTCTTTGATTCATTGAGGATTAGGGAGATGAATCCCTTCAAATTTCTATCATTTTTGATTTTTTTTTTATTATATCCACCACCGAAGTATAAGTAATAATACTATGTATTAGTTATACCTCCGTGGGTGATTCCAGTTCATCTCACAAACATTTCAGGCATACAGGTACATAGTCAGATCTCCCTCTTCATTGTAGAGGAGGGAGACCTGACTGTTAATCATTCATACATTCGTTTAATTATATCACATTGAAATTGAGTATTCTCTGCTTTCAAGAGTATTCATATTTAGAATCATGTCAGTGTTTTTACAAATAAATACTTTCCAAGTAGCAGGCAAGGCAAGGGGGAAGAGGATTGGCAACCGGTGCCCCCTTCTCTGCTACGGGTAAAGTTTACTTAATCTTATAAATAAAGATAGAACGGAAACAATAAACATACATTTAAAGAAAGCTAATACAGAGGCAAAATGAAGGAGGATTGGCAAGGTCCGAAGTCCCTTTCTCTGCTTCTGAACCTACACAAATTATGTAATATACCTACAACAATACAGATAAATAACAAGAAACCTACATACCTATACCTATTATATTTTACAGTTAACGTGGCAACACTTTCCACAACCATCTGCTGTCCCAGGCCATCACACGTATCAGCCCGGGTCAGCAGATTTGATGGTACAGTGTTAGTGTTAGCACAGTAATACATAGGTAAATATAATGCTTTTATCGCGTCGTTCAATTGCCATTCAAGAAAAACATTGTTCGTATAATCAAATATATACAAGTAGGAGATATAACTACATAATTATATTCCCATGCTGCAAGTTCGTGTGGTTTCTATCAAACATTCCCCATGAATTTATTCTGCCTATTTGTTATTCATTTGGCGTTTTTCACCCTCGTCCTATTCTAGTTCCTAAGATACACAGGAACTGGGATGGAGAAGGAGTGGGGATGTTAGGTGTGATGGTTATTCGTTACCGTCGGTATATCGAGCATACCGCGTAGGAATCCTACCAGGCCCCAGACACCAGTGCACAGGCTATTAATCTTTTTTTTTTTAGTGATGCAGCAACCCACTACCTTCCCACGAAAACATACTTTCGTAGGAAGATACCAAATTGCACTGGATTTTGCTCGCCCGTACTCCTGGAAAAAAAGACGCT
>NW_007378126.1:128410-142541 GCF_000475195.1 Diaphorina citri
GAAAAAATACCTAATAATAATATAGGTAGGTAATTCATTTATTTATTAAATGATGAATATCATAAATTAATCAAGAAGCTGTAGAAGATATTATATCAAATTTACCATTTATTATTTTTATTAAATACTATAAATTTGTTATTATTGACCGAACGATAGTGAGGTCTATGTTTTAACTCGACCATTTTGCATTTGGTTTAGATGTTTGTTTGTTTGTCTGTTCCGCTATAACTCCCGTTTGTCTTTTCTGATTTTGATGAAATTTGGTACACATCTTCATTGAATCAAGACACGTCGATCCTTGAAATTTGAACGGGGCCCTCGTTACGATCTTTCAAAACATTACGATCCCCCAATACAGTTGCCACGCATATCAATAAATATTCATATGCGTGGGAATAAATCTATTGTTCTGTTTCAAAGGTTCAAAATCAACCATTCTTTAATTTTATTCTTTAGAGTGATTGACACAAATGTGCATATGATAAGTCCAAAGTCAAACTATTCACAGGGAAAGACTTCCTGCATTTCAACGGATCGGAAACAATGAAGAAAATTTTGTACAAGTATGGACCGTTGTCAGTGGGTTTAAATAGTCATTTGATACATTTTTATAATGGAACTCCGATTAGGAAAAACGATGAAACCTGTTCGCCTTATGATTTAGGCCATGCTGTGCTACTAGTAGGTTACGGCAAGCAGGATGATATTCCGTATTGGCTCGTACGGAATAGTTGGGGACCCATAGGACCAGATGAAGGATTTTTCAAGATAGAGCATACTCTCAGGAGCCATTTAACCCATGATATACCGGGTGTACCCACACACTGTATAATATCATGGTGATTTAGGTAATGTATAATAGAAAAAAAAGACTGTTTTTTTTAGAAATTTCCGTAGATGTTATTTAAAGATGCTGAGGATAAAAGGTTTCTATGATTTTTTAATTTCTCTATCTCTCTCTCTCTCTCTCTCTCTCTCTCTCTCTCTCTCTCTCTCTCTCTCTCAAACTGCAACTTTTTGTTGTTATTTTTATTCTCAACTGAGAGCCCCTGTAGTTCAAATTGAGAGCGTTTTCAAAGCCCAGTTTATGAGTTTATAGAGAATTTAGACGTGCGAAAGGGCTGCATTCCGTATAAAAATGTGGTACCTACATTATCTTTTTTTTAACACCCTGTATGTTAATAGACAGACCTCATACATCCATTATAAATGTGTATTTACACTTTAGATAGGTACTTGTTGAGTAGAATTATGGCACTCTTTGGACAGAGTGTAAGAATGTGAGAAGCATTTAATCGAATGGAAAAAAATGCAGTAACTTGGGAGAGTGTAAAATGATAAACAGATTTGAAAAATGCAGTTATACGAGGTAGCTATTAGGTATAACTCTAAATCTAAAAGTACTTAACTTCCAATAGTTAAAGTACTGTAAATAGCTGAACTTGGTACCTAATACATAGTACGTTATCTACAAGTATATTTTTTTTTAAGAGGTTTGAGTTTGACAGAGGGAACTGTAACTGCTATGGTCTTATCGTCCCGAAATCGAAGAGAGAAGGAAGACAGGATAGGAGAAAGCTAACCGTTCCGAGAACGAACATTATCCCATCAGGATAAAATCCGCCCCGGGTGGGAATCGAACCCGCGGCCTAGCGCTTACAAGGCAGACGCACTACCGACTAAGCTAACTACTAACTAGGCTGGCCTACAAGTATAAAAGACTTGGGGAGATTGAAACCTGGTCATGGTTATCACTCTGGTTTAGCAAATAGGAGGTCCGGACTTCATTTCCAAACGGGGTTAAAGTAATAATGAAAGTTGTTCCAGGTAACTCTTCGGAGTTTTTTTTTTTTTTTTTTTTAATATTTTTGATAGAGAAAGCAAAGATAGGAAATTAAGATATGCGGGTCTCACCTTTCCGTTCCCGGATATACATATAGGCATGGAATGCATGGATGTGAAAGAAGTATAATTAGAAAGCGGTTTCGAGGTATGATCTTTTCCAATAATAGTTGTTTGAATAAAAATAAAGAAAGTAAAAAGGTGTTCTTATTAAAAAGGTGTTCTTATTAGGGGGCACGGTTGGTCCAGTGGTAACGCGCTTGCTTGCCATGCAGAAGGTCCCGGGTTCGAATCCCACCATCGACAAAAATTTTGCAGTAACTTGGGAGAGTGTAAAATGATAAACAGATTTGAAAAATGCAGTTATACGAGGTATAGTATAACTCTAAATCTAAAAGTACTTAACTTCCAATAGTACAGTAGGTACTGTAAATAGCTGAACTTGGTAATACATAGTACGTTATCTACAAGTATATTTTTTTTAAGAGGTTTGACAGAGGGAATTGTAACTGCTATAGTCTTATCGTCCCGAAATCGAAGAGAGAAGGAAGACAGGATAGGAGAAAGCCAGCCGTTTCGAGAACGAACATTATCCCATCAGGATAAAATCCGCCCCGGGCGGGAATCGAACCCGCCGGCCTAGCGCTTACAAGGCAGACGCACTACCAACTAAGCTATCTAGGCTGGCACAAAAAGGTTCAATCTGCAGAAGCTACAATGGCTTTTCACACAGTAGCGCACCATCATTCTTTTAAATCTGTAGATTGTACTGCAAAATTATCATCACACTGGTGGTTTTTGTGTTGATTATTTTCTGCGTCCTCCTTTTGAAATTTCTTGGCCTAGCGCTTACAAGGCAGACGCGCTACCCTCCAGGCTGGCTTTCAGATTTGATAGAGGGAACTTGTAACGACGGAGTTCTTATCGTCCTGACATAGAATAGAGAAGAAGGACAGGATAGGAGAAAGCAAGCCGTTCTGAGAACGACCCTCATCTTCTTAGGAACTTAGGATATAGTTCGCCCCGGACGAGAATCGAACCCGCGACCGAATCGTATTGGGCCCTTTGAGGCCTTTTTTTCAGTTAGTTTTAAAGTTCGCTAGTAAGTAAATCTAATTACCTACTTACCTATTCATACTTGAGGTGCCTATCTGCCTACACTTACCTAGACCTATTTCGGTAGTAGTCTATGCATATAATCATAATATCTACAATCAAATCTACTTACAGGTTATACGGACAATGTTACATATTCTTGTGGACTTAATAGCCGACATTAAGCTTCCAAGTTGAATATATTCATAATTATAATGCCAATTCCCAGCAATACCAACAATTACCTTACTTATGCCTACAATACCTACATCAGTTATTATAGCAGGTACTTAATCTTCTTCCTCTTAATTACAGGTAGGTAATACCTACCGCATTCTGATTGCTCTAAATTCTAAAGAATCACCTAAGGAATCTGTTCAATCATTCATGTATGTTTGAAAGTGTTAACCTTTACTTATCTAGCGTCTAGCTTAACATCTCCACTTACTATCAACACTAGGTCGTTAAATACTCTAGTCCTATACTTAACATCAACACTAAGCACTTGGACTAGGTCGTTAAATATCTGGTAGGTATCTATCTAGGTATACTTATCAAAGTGAAGTCATCAATCAACATTTCAAAACCACGAAACAATAGCTCGTTACAAAATTTTGGGCCAATCAGATTTCAAGGTTGCCAGAAGCTGTTAAATTTTCTTGATAGGTTGTAGAATGGTAGATACCAGTAGTTAGTTAGGTACCTGCATTAGTGGTAATTTTAATAAGTCTAGGTAGGTACTTGTATGAGACTAGTAGGACGTCTAGGACCTACATGACAAATTGGTCATTTTGGTGATGACCATCAGGTTCAAAACATGACGCGGGCACGCTTACAATTCACGCTTTTTTTTTAATGGTTTTGATAGAGGGAGCTGTAACTGCTGATCGCACCAAAGCAACACAATTTTTAATTGTCTTGGACTTGAGTTCGTTCACAACGCGATAAATATATTGACTAGACTTGGACTCGAACCACCAACCTTCAGATCCGGAGTCCAACGCGCTAACCACTGAAGGCAGAGGTGTCGGAAAATAGATAAGTACAGCTTTCGTAAGATGATAGAAGAAAGAGAGATAAAGCAAGATACCTACTACCTACTATCTAAACGTGAATACCTTAAATCTTTATCTTTATACCTACATCAACTGATTTCTGATCATCCAATATCCACTAGGACATTTTTATCATGAGGCCTTCAACAAGGTATTTTGTAAACAAAATATATGAATGAAAAGGTCAAAAATGAAATATCGTCATCTTCTAGGCTCTGGCAATTAAAACTGAAGTTTCGTTCTAGGAACGGCTGACTTTCTCCTATCCTGTCTTCCTTCCCTTCGCTTTCGGGACGATAAGATCTTAGCCGTTACAATTCCCTCTGTCAAAAATGTCTTTATCAAACTAATCTAAATTATGAATTATTAAAGCTGAAAGCCTCTTCATAATTTGGGTCTCACCTATTGGTTATAATATTAGATTTTAGATGAAGACCTTGGCTTTGTCAAAATGTCACTCGGTCAGATCTGCCCATGATAACATAGTGGATCTAATCCTCTATTTGTATAAGTGGAATTAGTGGATCTAGTCTGCTGCATAGAGTGGGTTTCGTCTACTAGTATATTTTTTAACTTTGTGGCATAAAAAAGACCCCGCCAAGTCGTTCCTCCCAAAATAAATCAAGTGTCACAAAAAATAAACAAAACTCCATCCCACCCGATCCCCCACAAAAACACAAATGTGAAAAAAGGCCAAGTTCCTATCCAAAAATTTCGTCCTATAAAAGTGGTGAGATCAGAAAATTAAGGCCAAGTCTGCATTCCCAGTTTTTCGTGTCTGCTGAAAGTGCTGAATCTCAATTCCTTCAACCTTCTCTCAATTTCAACTTGGCTATGTTTTTTCTACTCAAATAAATAAATAAATAATTGAACGTGAAACCCCTAAGGAAGGAATTGAGATTCAGCATTTTCAGCAGACACGAAAAACTGGGAATGCAGACACGAAAAACTGAGAACTGTGAATGCAGACCTTAATTTTCTGATCTTACCACTTTTATAGGACGACATTTTTTGTTAGGATATGCCTATACATACATAACTACACTGCCTACCTCCAGCATGGTGTGAAATCATAAACACATAGATAAGGTGTCAGATGGAGACTTTGAATATGGGCATACTAAAACCCATCAGCTATTAATCGGTTTTATTACAAACGATAGCTAAAGTATTGTTGCAATAAATTTGAATAACAATTTTTCAATCGTATCGTTGTAAAAGATTTAACGGTTGAATTTTCGAAAGAATTGACTAAACGGTTAGAGATATTGTAAAATTGTAAATTTAATGTTACAACAGAACACCCAAATAAGCACCATTCAAGGTTGCATACTTTTTAAAATTTTCTAGGGGGGGGAGCTTTTTTATTTTATCTGTTTAGGATAAAATACCTACCCTGTTTATCTTGCTCGAATAGGAGTAAAAGACCCTTATACTTAAGTAGGTACTTACATACCTACCTAAATTAATTCTATTTTAAGGAAAAATTCCAAATTCCGAAGTACCTACAATGACGTGTGTTCGTAATGTAGATTTGTGAGGAATTCTGGCAAACATTGAAAACAAAGATGAGGTTGATTTTATTATTTCTAACTCATCTTTGGACATTGTCCAGCAAGAAGAACTTTCTGGTTGACCTTGACTTTAAGATGTTTTGGTATTCCTGATGATACCTAACTTGAAACTGAAACTTTTAGCACTGATCTGTGGTAATAGTACGGTCAAACAGGGAGTATTACCTACGCACAGGGCAGTTTATGAAATCTTATATTATAAGAACGAGATCCATTCACAGTTCATAGTTCACACACTGATCGCTCTATCTCGAGAACCACAACACCTAGAAAGCTGAAATTTGGTAGGAATATTCCTTTTATGGTCTAGGTGTGCAATAAGAAAGGATTTTGCGAAAATCTAAACCGATCCTGAGATAGGTATGATCAATTTTTCAAAAAGCCAGTTTAGGATAAATTTCGCCCCGGACGGGAATCGAACCCGTGAACTAGCGCTTACAGTAGCAAGATAGATGGCGCCACCCTGCAAGCTAACTAGGCTGTCAATGCTGAGAATTATAGCTATGTATTTTGAATTTCAAATTTCGTGATCAATCGGGCTCCTAATTATAGTCTGATGGTCAAGTCCTCAACCTAAATAAACAATATACCGGATTGTAACGCCCTTGTGGATCACCCTGATGAAGATGATACTTCCAGTGGGCAATTAAATGTCAACCTGCTCCCATCTTCATATATAGGGTGTTCCTATGGGGGTCTCCTTGTCATGTCTTCTCGATATTTACCTGAGTTCCTCATTTATTCTATTGGGATGAGACGGGACTGTGAAACGGCCCTTTACGACGGTCTTATGGTCCCGAAATCGAAGAGAGAATGAAGACAGAATAGGAGAAAGCCAACCGTTCCGAGAACGAACATTATCCGTTCTGGATAAAATGCGCCCAGGGCAGGAATCGAACCCACGGCCTAGCGCTTACAAGCCCAGAGAAATACTTTGAAACAGTCTTTGTGGCCGAGTGGGTATCGTAAAAGGCTTGCAGCACTCCGAAGGTAAGTACCCGTTTCAGTTCCCGACAGAGCCGAAGTTTCTTTCAGCTCTGTGCTTCAAATCCGGGGTGCACTCAGCCTTTATTTGAAAATGAGCTAGACATTCCCATAATGCTACTATTTCTCTGTGGAAACTATTTTGAAGTGGGACTAGTAAACCCAATAAAATCGGATAGTAAACATACGTAATCGCCAGCCTAGTTAGCTTGGTTGGTAACGTGTCTGCCTTGTAAGCGCTAGGCCGGGGGTTTGATTCCCGCCCGGGGCGGATTTTATCCTGATGGGATAATGTTCGTTGTCGGAACGGCTGGCTTTCTCCTATCCTGTCTTCCTTCTCTCTTCGATTTCGGGACGATAAAACCCTAGCAGTTACAGTTCCCTCTGTCAAACCTCTTAAAAAAAAAAAAAAAAATCTGCCAGGTCAACTTGTACACCTCATAATCTTATGTCGGCATTTCGACAACCCTGAATGAGTCGGACAAATCATGGTCAGATCTTTACATTCAGAGGTTTCTCAGTTATCTCTAAATATGACTAATTAGTCCTCTCTAATACTCCTACACTTTTTGGGAATTTTTTTTCATCGATAAAAAATAAAATGAATATTCATTTGGTTGCCCATCTCCTAACAGACCAATTTGCATACCGGTTTGGATTGAATACTTTGGATTCGTAATTTCGTAGAAGTGTCCATTATACATAGGTAGGTATTCCAATTTGTCAATATTTGTTCAGACAAGGAACGGCGCGACGTAGTTTTTGCATCATTTTTTGCCCGAATGTTAAAGTTCTAGCGATATATGATGTAATGTCATAATTTGCCTGGTTTAATTTGACGGCTTCTGGATTCGACTTGGGACCTTTAACCTGCACGGTCTCTGATGTTTGGTTGGAGATGTTTTTTTGGTGTTCGGTTTGATTGCTACAAGAGTTTCTATACTTGTTTAGGTAAAAGATACTCATATCTTGTATTTGTAAGCTGAGATTTTGTAAGTTGAGATTTTGTAAGTAATATACCTACCTATATTATGTTTTTTTTTTTCTTCTTCTTCTTCTTCTTCTTCTTCTTCTTCTTCTTCTTCTTCTTCTTCTTCTTCTTCTTCTTCTTCTTCTTCTTCTTCTTCAACATTGAATTTATCGAAATTTATTCAGAATCCCTACAGAGTTTGGTATCGTCCTTTATTCTTTAGTACAAAAACAAAAGGTCAAAAAGGTCGAAGAGGTCACTTTTGCTTTTCGGTTTCGCCTCAAGCTCAGAGGAAGTAGGTACCAGAGTGCTGACATGTTAAGACCATAGCTCATATTAGTATGATAATAATATGAATCCTAAGTCAGCTCCCATGGCGTAGTGGTCACTGCGCTCGCCTTGCACGCGGGAGACCCGGGTTCGATTCCCGGCGGGGTCAAGAAATTTGTATCATGCAAATGATTGATACCGTGACTGGCTGTTGCGGGGCCCACTCAGCCTCGTGAGGAAAATGAGTAGCTATGACATATAAATGCGCATAGCGACCGGTGCCAGCATGGTAGGTAAACATTGGATTTTAGGATTATTGAGATATTGGAAAAATCCTACAATGCTGCAGTGAGCACCAAAGTTGTGACATAATAACACAAAAAAACTGCATTTACGACTTACTTTATCATGGACACTCGTAGCTATCTTGAAAGCCCAGGAGAGGTTAGGTAGTAGAACAGTCGCGGTAGATGATAAAGTAAGTCTAATTAATGTATTGACCGTTGCAATGAACTCTCAAGAATACGTAAGATTCATACAAAGAAACTGCATTTACATTTACATTTTTTTTATAATATGAATCCTAACCTCACATCTATACGTCAATGAATTCTTTGTTGACACAAGAGTTTATTTACCCAGCGGCGATAGCAACGTTGAATGCGCCAGTTCCCGATGGATCACTCCAAGTTAAGCAACATTGCGCATGGTTAGTATCCGGATGGGTGACCATCTGGGCAATCACGTGCTGCTGGCTTTTCCCGGCCCCACTCAGGTTGGGTGAGGTCAGTGTGATAGGGCGAGTAGATTGTCGACGAATGAAGGGTTAAACCACGTCACTAAAGACCTTAGACAGCCAGCCTAGTTAGCTTAGTTGGTAGTGCGTCTGCCTTGTAAGCGCTAGGCCGCGGGTTCGATTCCCGCCCGGGGCTGATTTACCGTTCCGAGAACGAACATTATCCCATCAGGATAAAATCCGCCCCGGGTGGGAATCGAACCCGCGGCCTAGCGCTTACAAGGCAGACTCATGTTCATTAATAACAAGGCGATCTTCCTCATGAATTATGAATAAGAGAACACCTAACCTAAGTAAATAATGTTCACCCAAGTGAAATAATCACCTCAGTGAGCCAATGAGTTGAATCAGTTGATGAAGATTTTATTTGACTCATCGTAAACTCACTTGCCAGATTGATTTGAACTCTCTCTGATTCAATGCCAGACTGAGATTTCCATTTTCAATTATGAGTTTTCCCGTCGTTTTTCATTTCCTAGCTATAAATTTAAACTGAGGTAACCCCTGCTGTCCATTATCAGGTCTGGACAAACAGGAGGAGGAGAAATAGAAGGAGGAGAAGAAGAAGAAGTAAGAGGAGGAGAAGGACAGAGGAGAAAAACTCACTTGTCAGAGGGGTTAACTTAGTAATGGCCCCAGAGTACTCCCAGTAGCTCAGAAGTAGAACGTTAGACTCACAACCTGGGGGCTGGGGTTCGAGTTCTAGCTGCGGCATAAAAAGTAGAACCATGGAGGAAGGTCATCATTTGTTAATATTTGTCAAGATAAGATTAAAGTCAAATTAATTCCTTTATGAATAGATAAACCTTGTAACAAATTGTTCGAAAAAGCATCGAACTTTTCAAAGATCAAGTTTGTTGTTGAGAAATTTTACAATAACCAGGGCTGGAACTGAGTTAAATTAAAATTAATAGAACATACCTACTGTGACTGGAGTGGAGTGTGAGCTGAACGGATTAAGGTCAGTACACACTTAACCGCATGGAGCGCACGCCAACATACGGCTGAGTGTTGAACATGCTACGGCGAGAAAGAAAAACAAGACATTTGAACTTAGGTACCTACCTATAGCCTGTAGAGACATACATAACCACAACCACACGAGCAACGTGTTGCGTGGTAGTGTGGTGATGTGTGTCCCGACATCACGTTCTGCTGTTATGTGTGTGTCCTATGGAAATCAGACTTAACGCCACAACAACAACACCAAACAATTTCCATAAGAGTATATGACATGCTGTATTTACTATTAGACTAATATGGGTTAGACAATCCCTGGACAGCTGTTTCGAGCTTTTGGCTCTCATCAGCAGGGAGTTGTCTTGAAGAGAAAAGATAAAAAAATTTCGGACATTACCGACCCTGAAACTCCATCACATTTGGAGAAGATGTTCCAACAGTTTCATATAGATTTCCACTGAGAATCTATTCAAGCAATGCTGTTGTTACGTTATACCCTCAATATTGAACAGTGATTCCCAACCTATAGTTTCCCTCTGTAAATAACGTTCAATAAATAAAAAAAAAAAAAAGATTCCCCAACCAGGGTGTTTGACGGCACGGATTTAAAAGTTATCGCGAGAACCTAAGGTTTATCTTAAGATTATCTCCGTGCTACCAACCAAGCTAACTAGGCTGGCAACTTTCCACTTATTTACTGTAGGATTAGAGTGGAAAAATTTGGTATACCTACCAACGTCAAAAAAGTATGCCGCAAGACCAAAAAGTTTAGAAACCACTGCGTTATGTCAATATGCTAATGCTGCATAGAGTGGAATGCTTCTGTACATATGGGTGCCCGCCCACCCGTCTGTCATAAACATCAGATTTATATGTATACCTACTCCACTGTCCGCCATTTTGACCTTCCGCCATTTTATTGACCTGAGCCAAATTCTAGTCCGTGTCGGCCCGTCAAATGAAGGACTTGAAGTTTATGTTGAACAAAAGTGATTCCTACGTTGACTAATGTATTATTATTAGTTTTAGGTACCTATACCTAATAACGTAATAACTGACCAATAGGCCAGCTTAACTCCATCCCACTCTGAGGGTTAGGTGTAGGGGCAAAGAGCCCTAAAAATCGGGGCTTATACGAATTTACGACCATTAGGCCATCGCCATTAGAATCTGTTCAATCATTCATGTATGTTTGAAAGTGTTAACCTTTACTTATCTATAGCGCCTAGCTTAACATCTCCACTTACTATCAACACTAGGTCGTTAAATACTCTAGTCCTATACATAACATCAACACTAAGCACTTAGACTAGGTCGTTAAATATCTGGTAGGTATCTATCTAAGTATAGGTATACCTATCTATCAAAGTGAAGTCATCAATCAACATTTCAAAACCACGAAACAATAGCTCATTATACAAAATTTTGGGCCAATCAGATTTCAAGGTTGCCAGAAGCTGTTAAATTTTCTTGATAGGTTGTAGAATTGTAGATACCAGTAGATAATAGATAGGTACCTACATTAGTGGTAAATTTAAGTCTAGGTAGGTACTCGTGTGAGACTAGTAGGACGTCTAGGACCTACATGACAAATTGGTCATTTTGGTAATGACCATCAGGTTCAAAACATGACGCGGGCACGCTTACAATTCGCGCTTAGATTTTTTTTTTTTTTTTTAATGGTTTTGATAGAGGGAACTGTAACTGCTGATCGCACCAAAGCAACACAATTTTTAATTGTCTTGGACTTGAGTTCGTTCACGACGCGATAAATATAATGACTAGACTTGGACTCGAACCACCAACCTTCAGATCCGGAGTCCAACGCGCTAACCGAGGGCAGAGGTGTCGGAAAAATAGATACAGCTTTCGTAAGATGATAGAAGAAAGAGATAAAGCAAGATACCTACCTACTATCTAAACGTGAATACCTTAAATCTTTATCTACCTAACATCAACTGATTTCTGATCATCCAATATCCACTAGGACTAGGACATTTATAATGAGGCCTTCAACTAGGTATTTTGTAAACAAAATATATGAATGAAAAGGTCAAAAATGAAATATCGTCATCTTCTAGGCTCTGGCAATTAAAACTGAAGTTTATGGATTAAGGTCAGAAACAAGTTAGCTACCTTGGTATAGTCGGTAACATCAATGGCACTCGTCTGGTATGCAGGAAAACGCGGGTTCGAATCCGCGGGGGCCAGAGTTATTTTTAGGGGGGCGGAACCCCCCCCCCCCCGCTCCACGTTTCACTATGGGCCCCCCTCGGCAAAATCCTGGATACAGCCCTGGCGGTGACCGTAGGTTACTGCGGGGGTGAGATTTCAAATATCTTTCAACTTGGAACCTTGAGTTTGTTAATTTTGGCACTGAAAGAAAATCTTGAGAGAGAAAAAAAAAAATACCTTGCCTTATTTTTAGTAAGAACAAAAAATGTGACATTTAAAGCCAAATTGTAGTGGTACAAAGGAACGATAAATTAATCACGTACCTAATAGGTATGTAGGTACCTAATACCTATCATGTTAACAAAAAAAAAAAAAAAAATAGCTAAAAAATCTCCCGAAATTAAAAAAAAAAAACATTAGATATGCCATTTACCAACCTATTGTAAATCCAGAAAATAATATGAACACGGGAAATGGCTAAAAGAATAAGAAGTTTGATAGAGGAAAGTATACCTAACTGCTAAGGTCTTATCGTCTCGAGAAGGAACGACAAATTTTATCTAATGTTCCGAGAACGAATTTTATCGGTTTAGGATAAAATACCTACCTTGTAGTACCTTGTTTATCCTGCTCGAATAGAACTTAAGTACATACCTACCTAAATGAATTCTACTTTAAGGGCAAATTCCAAATTCCGAAGTACCTACAATGACGTGTGTTCGTATAGAATGTAGATTTGTGAGGAATTCTGGTAAACATTGAAAACAAAGATGAGGTTGATTTTATTATTTCTAACTCATCTTTGGACATTGTCCAGCAAGAAGAACTTTCTGGTTGACCTTGACTTTAAGATGTTTTGGTATTCCTGGTGATACCTAACTTGAAACTGAAACTTTTAGCACTGATCTGTGGTAATAGTACGGTCAAACAGGGAGTATTACCTACATACAGAGTAGTTCATGAAATCTTATATTATAAAATCAAGATCCATTCACATTTCACACACTGATCGCTCTATCTCCAGAACCAAAACACCTAGAAGGCTGAAATTTAGTAGGAATATTCCATTTATGGTCTAGGTGTGCAATAAGAAAGGATTTTGCGAAAATCTAAACTGATCCTGAGATATGATCAATTTTTGATCGCTAAAACCACAATAAGAAATACACAGAGTGCAGAGACTGCGAGAGAGAATTGCTCCGCTCTCGACCAACATTTTGAGTTTCGTTTATGTTTTTTGTTTTTAGTTTGATAACTATGCAGCTAATAGGGATGTTCCGCTCTCGACCAACTTTTTGAGAGGAGTTTCGTTTGATAACTATGCAGCTAATAGGGAGCGCGCAGCGCGACCGTATTTTCTATTATTTTCTACAAGTTCGGCCATGCCTTTTCTACAACTTTGGCCATGCTTCGGGATGAACTAGCGGGATTCCGGAGCGAAGCGACGGAATTCAGCTAGTATTGCATAAGATTGAGGTTTGATAGAGAGAACTGTAGAACTGTAACAAAATAACAACCGAAGTCTTATCGTCCCGAAAGCGAAGAGAGAAGGAAGACAAGATAGGAAAAAAGCCAGACGTGTCGAGAACGATCCTTGCTTGTTTAGGATAAATTTCGCCCCGGACGGGAATCGAACCCGTGAACTAGCGCTTACATGGTGCAAGATAGATGGCGCCACCCTGCAAGCTAACTAGGCTGTCAATGCTGAGAATTATAGCTATTTTGAATTTCAAATTTCAAGATCAATCGGGTTCCAAATTATAGTCTGATGGTCAAGTCCTCAACCTAAATAAACAATATACCGGATTGTAACGCCCTTGTGGATCACCCTGATGAAGATGATAGTACAGTGGGTTTTTATCTACATACTTTGTCTAGAATTCATCTCTGTGATCATCTTCTTTCGACATATAATGGCATAGGTACCTAGATCTGGGTTTTTATCTACATACTTTGTCTAGAATTCATCTCTGTGATCATCTTCTTTCGACATATAATGGCATAGGTACCTAGATCAGTATAGGTACCTATACCTAATTTCATTTAATTTAATGAGCATATCGACACGGTTTGAATAATTTGACCGTGAAGAAGAAAAAAAATGTCAACACATCTAATTTCGGACAACGCATGTCGACATTGAATGCATCAGTTCTCAACCAGCCAGCCTAGTTATCATGGAGGGTAAGGTGTCTGCTTTGTAGGCACTTGGTCGCAAGTTCGATTCCCGCCCGCGGAGGATTTTATAATGAACGGATAAGGTTCTTTTTCAGAACGTCTGGCTTTCTCCTATCCTGTCTTTCATTTCGATTTCGGGACGATAAGACCTTAGCAGTTACAGTTCCCTCTATCAAACCTCTTAAAAAAATCTTCTTCTTCTTCTTCTTCTTCTTCTTCTTCTTCTTCT
>NW_007378126.1:142887-146631 GCF_000475195.1 Diaphorina citri
ATGAAATGTAAATGCAGTTTCTTTGTGTTATTATGTCACAACTTTGGTGCTCACTGCAGCATTGTAGGATTTTTCCCAATATCTCAATAATCCTAACATCCAATGTTTACCTACCATGCTGGCACCGGTCGCTATGAGCATTTACATGTCATAGCTACTCATTTTCCTCACGAGGCTGAGTGGGCCCCGCAACAGCCAGTCACGGAATCAATCATTTGCATGATACACATTTCTTGACCCCGCCAGGAATCGAACCCGGGTCTCCCGCGTGCAAGGCGAGTGCAGTGACCACTACGCCATGGGAGCTGCATTTGATGCTTATCTCAGCCTCTTTCCTCTATCGCATCCATAAATCACCAGCCCTAAATAGGCATACTAAAGGATGGGCATGTTACGACACAGACTACACGAGTCTAATCTTTCCTTTTTCAGGTGATGCGAGTCCTATTTAACGAGCACAACGAAGCCATCGGGGTGCAGTACATGAAGAACAATCGAACCCACAACCTCTACGCTGTCAAGGAGGTTATCATATCCGCGGGCACCATCATGTCACCGGTCATTCTAATGAACTCGGGGATTGGCAATCCGGACCATTTACACGAGAAAGGTAACGGTGGAAAATCGTGAGCTCACGTGAAAGTAGTGTGGCTGTCCTGAACGAAATCACCTACTATATTATGGGAAAACTTTGAACTACATCTTTTTGGCCCCCCATGAGTTCACGTGACGTGATAGGTGATAGTAGTGTATATCTGTCCTGAACGAAATCACCTACTGGTCCTACTGTATTATGGGAAAAATTTGAACTACATCTTTTTGACCCCCCATGAGTTCACGTGACGTGGCGTGATGATAGTAGGTTTATACCTTTAGTTAGCTTCGAGCTCGACTATCTTGTAAAGGTTAGATAGAGGGTTCATTTCCGCCTGCACTGAACTGTCGACTAACAGTGAGATTCTTTCTCGGAACTGCTCATTGTCTCTTATCCTGTCCTTCTCTCTTCGACTTCAGGACGATAAAACCTCCGTTCCTCTATCAAACGATCAAACCTCTTTTTTTTTGTCAGCTCCCATGGCGTAGTGGTCATTGCCCTCGCCTTGTACGCGGAAGACCCGGGTTCGATTCTCGGCGGGGTCAAGAAATTTGTATCATGCAAATGATTGATTCCGTGACTGGCTGTTGCGGGGCCCACTCAGCCTCGTGAGGAAAATGAGTAGCTATGACATATAAATGCGCATAGCGACCGGTGCCAGCATGGTAGGTAAACATTGGATTTTAGGATTATTGAGATAGTGGGAAAATCCTACAATGCTGCAGTGGGCACCAAAGTTGTGACATAATAACACAAAGAAACTGATTAGACTTACTTTATCATGGACACTCGTAGCTATCTTGAAAGCCCAGGAGAGGTTAGGTAGTAGAACAGTCGCGGTAGATGATAAAGTAAGTCTAATTAATGTATTGACCGTTGCAATGAACTCTCAAGAATACGTAAGATTCATACAAAGAAACTGCATTTACATTTACATTTTTTTTTATAATATGAATCCTAACCTCACATCTATACGTCAATGAATTCTTTGTTGACACAAGAGTTTATTTACCCAGCGGCGATAGCAACGTTGAATGCGCCAGTTCCCGATGGATCACTCCAAGTTAAGCAACAATGCGCATGGTTAGTATCCGGATGGGTGACCATCTGGGCAATCACGTGCTGCTGGCTTTTCCCGGCCCCACTCAGGTTGGGTGAGGTCAGTGTGATAGGGCGAGTAGATTGTCGACGAATGAAGGGTTAAACCACGTCACTAAAGACCTTAGACAGCCAGCCTAGTTAGCTTAGTTGGTAGTGCGTCTGCCTTGTAAGCGCTAGGCCGCGGGTTCGATTCCCGCCCGGGGCTGATTTTATCCTGATGGGATAATGTTCGTTCTCGGAACGGCTGGCTTTCTCCTATCCTGTCTTCCTTCTCTCTTCGATTTCGGGACGATAAGACCATAGCAGTTACAGTTCCCCCTGTCAAACCCTCTGTTGTTAAAAAAAGGTTCGTTCTAGGAAACGGTGACTTTTCTTTCTTACTATCCTGTCTTCCTTCCCTTCGCTTCGGGACGATAGATCTTAGCCGTTACAATTCCCTTGTCAAAAATGTCTTTATCAAAACTAATCTAAAATTATGATTATTAAAGCTGAAGCCTCTTCATAATTTGGGTCTCCACCTATTGGTTATATAATCATTAGATTTTAGGGATTGAAGGACCTTGTTTTGTCAAAATGTCACGTCGGTCAGATCTGCCCCATGATAACGATAAGTGACTATATCCTCTATTTGTAGTAAGTGGGAATTAGTGGACTCTAGTCTGCTGCATAGATGGGGTTTCGTCTACTAGTATATTTTTAACTTTGTGGGCATAAAAAAAGACCCCGCCAAGTCGTTCCTCCCAAAATAAATCAAGTGTCCACAAAAATAAACAAAACTCCATACCACCCCAAAAAAGATTGAGAATCATTTTGTACCCCGCCTTTTATTCAACTTCCATAATTTGTGTCCTCTACTTCACGTAGTACCTACCCTTTCTTTCCCCTCATTGCACTCCTCTTTCTCTAATATTACTTTTGCTTCACCTGCATTGGCGGCGTGCAATGCTTTAAAAATAAATTGATGGCACGCCGCCAATGCAGTGAAGCAGAAGTGAGATTAGAGGAAAGAGGAGTGCAATGAGGGTAAAGAAAGGTAGGTGGCACGCCGCATGCCAGTGAAGGCAAAAGTAATATTAGAGAAAGAGGATGCAAATGAGGGGAAAGAAAGTAGGGTACTACGTGAAGTAGGGGAGGACGCACAAATTATGAAGTGAATAAAAGGCGGGGTAACAAAAGTTGATTTCTAATCTTTTTGGGGTGGGATGGAGTTGTTGTTTATTTTGATTGTACACTTGATTTATTTTGGGAGAACGACTTGGCGGGGGGATCTTTTTTTATGCCAACAAAGTGGTATTTTTTGGGGGGATCTCCATAAGCTTTTTGCAGAAAGCTTAGCATAATATGAACCGTATGAGCGTGCGGCAACAAAGTATAAAGGTAGGTAATCCGCGCCCACCATAGTAACATCATTTGTAAGGTCTTGTTGAGTTTGGGTTATTTCCGAGGAAAAACACCATGGTAATATTTTGGGTAAGTTTTAGTAAGTTCGTCGGGCTCGTTTCCGAGTCGAAGAAAAACACCAATAATAAGCATCATTATGTAAGTTTTAGTAAGTTTCGGGTCATTCCCGAGTTTAAAATTAACCATAAGTACATCTATTGCGTATAGTTTGGTAAGTTCCGATAATTTCGCATGTGAAAAAATGCCATAGTAACATCACTGGGTAGACGTTTTAGTAAGTTTCCGAACATTTCCGAGTGAAAAAAACCATAAATAACATTCATTGGGTCAGTTTTGGTAGTTCCCGATCCATTTCCGAGTGAAAATTTAAATAATAACATCATTGGGTTAGGGTAAAGTTTTGGTGAAGTTCTGATCTTTTACGCGAGTGAATACATCATGATAATGTAGGTACGCTACATGCAAAAAGTCATTTTTCATATATTGGTATTGATTTTTTGTATTTTTTTTTTTTCAACTAATAAACTATAAAAATTATGAAAAAATAACTATGGCTATCATCAAAATATTTTCTAAATGATAAAATGTATGTACCAAAAAAATGATCGCAGTGGGATTCGAACCGCCCACCCGCACCCCCGGCTCAG
>NW_007378126.1:147107-150946 GCF_000475195.1 Diaphorina citri
AAAAAAAATTTTAACATAAAATAAAAAAAAAAAAAAAAAAAAAAAAAAAAAAAAAAAATCAGTAAAACATCAAAACTCTGTTCCGTGTTGATTTATGCCGGGCGTCTCTTCAAACTATTGACGTAGGTTTTTTTTTTTTTAAGAGGTTTGACAGAGGGAACTGTAACTGCTATGGTCTTATCGTCCCGAAATCGAAGAGAGAAGGAAGACAGGATAGGAGAAAGCCAGCCGTTCCGAGAACGAACATTATCCCAGCAGGATAAAATCCGCCCCGGGCGGGAATCGAACCCGCGGCCTAGCGCTTACAAGGCAGACGCACTACCAACTAAGCTAACTAGGCTGGCATATTATTTCAGATTTAATTTCTTCGAAACAAAACTCAGGCACGATATAAGGTCTCAGGGGCGAAGCCCCGGGAGCGCGCAGCGGGACCGTAAACAAGGGAGCGCGAAGCGCGACCGTACGCACAATCCCGCGAAGCCCACGGGAGCGCGCAGCTCGATCGTATACAAGGGAGCGCGAAGCGCGACCGCATGCATTATGAACAAGCTTATTTTTATTTTACATAATATAACATTAACAAGCTGGGTCCGTCCCTCCGGGCGCGAAGCGCGACCGTACGCACAATCCCGCGAAGCCCCCGGGAGCGCGCAGCTCGATCGTATACAAGGTAGCGCGAAGCGCGACCGCATGCATTATGAACAAGCTTATTTTTATTTTACATAATATAACATTAACAAGCTGGGTCCGTCCCTCCGGGAATTTTTTAGCCCGTAGTTTATTCGATCGTGATTAGAGAAAATCAGTACCTATGTACCTACCTGATTTGTTTAATATTCAGTTTATTATTATTCTTGTTTTGATTTTTTTTTTTATTTTACTTTCATGTAATGATTTAAAATCAAGACTAGAGCCCGTTCTCCCTTTATTCCCAATATAATGTTGAAGTCACCCATCCATTTATTTGCCTTGCTCGACGTAGCTTAACATAGGTGACGCTAAAACCGGTCTTAAAATAACAACTGAAGTGTTATCTAAAAATTTCTCGCTTTGAGTTCATAGGTCGTCGCGACAAATTTCATGATCAGAGATCATTTGTGTGAGAAAATGTGAAAAAAATCCCCCAAAAACAAGTTTTTTTGGCTTTTTGGTTTCCCGGACAAAATTTGCACCACCACTTTCGTGTTCCTGGTAAAAAGAGCTTTAATTTGACATATGTATAAGTCGACCAGGTTTGGATAAGTCCTTCTATGGGGACAGACAGACCGACAGACGACACCGAAGTCCGGACAAAATTTGCACCACCACTTTCGTGTTCCTGGTAAAAATTAAGAGCTTTAATTTGACATATGTATAAGTCGACCAGGTTTGGATAAGTCCTTCTATGGGGACAGACAGACCGACAGACGACACCGAAGCGAATACAATAGCCCGTCCCTTATACCTTTTTTATTACCATCGTAATAATAAAGGAAGGACGGGCTAAAAAGGAGTGAAATCCCCCACAAAAACACAAATGTGAAAAAAGGCCAAGTTCCTATTCAAAAATTTCGTCCTATAAAAGTGGTGAGATCAGAAAATTAAGGCCAAGTCTGCATTCCCAGTTTTTCGTGTCTGCTGGGAATGCAGACACGAAAAACTGAGAACTGTGAATGCAGACCTTAATTTTCTGATCTTACCACTTTTATAGGACGACATTTTTTGATAGGATATGCCTATACATACCTACATAACTACACTGCCTACCTCCAGCATGGTGTGAAATCATAAACACATAGATAAGGTGTCAGATGGAGACTTTGAATATGGGCATACTAAAACCCATCAGCTATTAATCGGTTTTATTACAAACGGTAGCTAAAGTATTGTTGCAATAAATTTGAATAACAATTTTTCAATCGTATCGTTGTAAAAGATTTAACGGTTGAATTTTCGAAAGAATTGACTAAACGGTTAGAGATATTGTAAAATTGTAAATTTAATGTTACAACAGAACACCCAAATAAGCACCATTCAAGGTAGGTCGCAAGTTCGATTCCCGCCCGCGGAGGATTTTATAATGAACGGATAAGGTTCGTTTTCAGAACGTCTGGCTTTCTCCTATCCTGTCTTTCATTTCGATTTCGGGACGATAAGACCTTAGCAGTTACAGTTCCCTCTATCAAACCTCTTAAAAAAATCTTCTTCTTCTTCTTCTTCTTCTTCTTCTTCTTCTTCTTCTTCTTCTTCTTCTTCTTCTTCTTCTTCTTCTTCTTTCTTTTCAGTAGGTATTTTCTTTTCTCCATCCACAAGCTCGAAACATCTGTCTATCCAGAGATGTCCGAACTCATACCGTTCTATAAGTTCAACATATCAACTATGATATTTAATGCTGATTAGTTGATTTTGCCTATATGCAACTACCTAGCTATGTCTATCCCATACCAAACTGACAGTAAAATCAACAGAGGCGTGCGAAGTGCAATAAAATAACTAATTAACACTCCTTTATTACATTATACCTACTCCTGAGGTGTCAGGACGAATGAAATAACTTTTGATACCTCAGGCATAAGGTCTGTATTGGACTTTAAGGTTCTGTGTTTGATTTAATAAAGGTAGTAGGTACAATTACATAATATGAAAAAGATGTTCAAGATGATATGAAGATGTTACTCTGATAGATTCATCTAGGCGCCTGTTCAACCCATTTCCGCGAACAGGGCGGCGCGCTGCGGGGGGACGGCTTGGCCGCCGCCGCCCTCGCAGATTGTAAATACTCCTCTCTGGGAACTGCAATAAACTCCAGAGAGGTTACCTAACCGTACTAATTTCAGTTTGACTTTCGTTATATCATTACTCATTCTTTGATTCATTGAGGATTAGGGAGATGAATCCCTTCAAATTTCTATCATTTTTGATTTTTTTTACGGCAGTGCGCCAGGCCAAGTTCCGGCCTCAGCACGCCAGTGTGTATCTTACACGAAACATTTCGAGCCATTTTTACCCCTATCATAACTCCGTTAATTACGCACGTATTATTACGAAATTTGGACCATATGTTAAACTATACTTGCTTATTATGCTACCTATACTTGCTTATAAATTCCGAAGTTCTAGCTTTTAAGGAAGGGGTAGAAAAGGGGCCTAGAAAATCGCTTATTTTAAGACTGACTGACTCTACTTGCTTATAAATTCCGAAGTTCTAGCTTTTAAGGAAGGGGTAGAAAAGGGGCCTAGAAAATCGCTTATTTTAAGACTGACTGACTCACTCATCAAAATTATGAAGCACTTCCTGATGTCGTAGAAACTTGAAATTTGGCAGGATGGTAGGTCTTGTTGAGTAAGTAAAGGGAAAAATCTGAAATTGGGCATAAGTTGCTCTGGGCTCCGCCCACAGGCGGATTTAACACGGGGAACACACTTTGAGGCCAGCAAAACTTTTCCTGTGTTATCTAGGCGCCGCCAGGCCAAGTTCCGGCCTCAGCACGTCAGTGTGTATCTTACACGAAACATTTCGAGCCATTTTTACCCCTATCATAACTCCGTTAATTACGCACGTATTATTACTTGATTTTTTTTTTTCATATTATATCCACCACCGAAGTATAAGTAATAATACTATGTATTAGTTATACCTACGTGGGTGATTCCAGTTCATCTCACCATATTATATCCACCACCGAAGTATAAGTAATAATGCTATGTATTAGTTATACCTCCGTGGGTGATTCCAGTTCATCTCACAAACATTTCAGGCATACAGGTACATAGTCAGATCTCCCTCTTCATTGTAGAGGAGGGAGACCTGACTGTTAATCATTCATACATTCGTTTAATTATATCACATTGAAATTGAA